>NC_051183.1:85050668-85103958 GCF_013339695.2 Rhipicephalus sanguineus | reverse complement strand
CTGACAATCCTCGGCTACGCCGTGCCCAAGGACGGAATTCTCACCGATCCAGCCAAGCTGCGAGCTGTGACCGAGTTCCCCAAACCTACGCCGTGAAACAACTGCGCAGTTTCGCAGGGCTGTGTTCCTACTTTCGGCGCTTCTTTCAAGAATCCGCGACTATCATATCGCCACTGGCGAAGCTCCTCGGAAGTAATGGGCCCCTTCATTCTTGGTCGTCAGAGTGCGACGACACTTTCGCAAAGCTCCGTCGTTTGTTGACGTCGCCTCCCATACTACGCCACTACGACCCTATGGCCCCTACAGAGGTACACACAGACGCCAGGGGTGTTGGCCTTGGCGCTGTCCTTGCGCAGCGCAAACCAGGGGTCCCTGAGTATGTTATGGCATATGCAAGTGGTACGCTTACTAAAGCGGAGACCAATTACACCATCACCGAAAAGGAATGCCTGGCCATCATCTAGGCCCTTACAAAATTCCGACCTTATTTGTATGGTCGCCCAGCTGATGTCATCACCGACCATCATGCACTATGCTGGTTGTCGTCGTTGAAGGATCCCTCAGGCCGCCTCACCCACTGGGCACTTCGCCTACAGAACTACGATATTCGCGTGCTCTACCGCAACGGACGCCAGCATGCCGACGCCGACGCACTCTTGTGCCCCCCCTTTCCTGACGACAATACCCACAGCTCAGTGTCTCACAACGCCGTTTCCTCCATCGACATTCACACCATCGCTCCTGAACAGCGCAAGGATCACTGAACTGCCTCACTGATAGACTTGCTGACTGATCCATCGGCAACACCATCCACTCGCGCGTTGCGTCGTCAAGCCCACCATTTCGCCGTTCGAGGTGACCTCCTCCACCAACGCATTTACGGCGACGGCCGCCAGTGGCTACTCGTAATATCCCGCAGTCTGCGTTCTGACATATGCGAGTCGTTCCACTCTGTTCCGCAGTGTGCACACTCTGGGGTACCTAAAACCTACCATCACATCCGCCAACCGTACTTTTGGCGAGGGATGTACCGCAACGTGGAGAATTCAGTTCACTCCTGCATCGCTTGTCAGCGCTGCAAAACTTCAACGTACCTGTCGCCGGCAGGTCTGCAACCTCTACCTTGCCCTGATTGGCCGTTTGGGCGCGTTCGCACCATTCTCACAGAGTGCAACGTTGTTGACCGGAAAACTACTGTTTACCACTCGGAGCCGATTGGCCTCACCGAACGCTTTAACCGCACGCTCGCCGACATGCTCTGGATGTACGTCGCCGCCGATCACACAAATTGGGATGCCATTCTGCCTTTCGTCACCTGCGCCTATAATACTGCCCGTCAGAGCACTACTGGTTTCTCACCCTTTTTCGTATTGTACGGCAGGCGCCCGTCGGACATAATCGACACAATCCTTCCATACAAGCCAGATGCGTCTGGGTGTGCGCCTATTTCTGACGCAGCCAGACTTGCTGAGGATGGCGTGAGCTTGCCAAGATATTTACTACGCATGTCCACGCGCGGCAGAAGAGCATTCGCGGTGACGCCACCACTTCCGCGCTCACGTTCCTCCCTGGAGCGCTCGCATGGCTCTCGGTCGCTACCACTGCAACTGGCCTCTCTTCAAATCTACTGCCCTAATGCGAAGGCCACTACCGTGTCGTCGACCGCACATCTCCGGTCAACTAACTGATCGAACCCATTGAACCATCCTCGGACCTGTGTCGTCGAGGCCGCGACATTGTCAACGCGGAGCGCCTGAAGCCCTACCACGACCCGTTAATGGTGACAAGCAGTTAGGTCGCCAGCCGGCTCTCTTTTCGTACCCGGGGTTATTGTAGCGAAGCATTGTAAGTGTGTAATAGGTCGTCCTCTCGAGCGCATTCTAATGGGTCGTCCTCTTCGGCTCTCCTCTGAGAGTACGCCCCTCGCGCTCAGAGTCTGCGCTCTGTCTTGACTGTCGCCGTTGTGCTCCGTCGACTATCGCCGCCAATAATACCTTTATATTACCCTTCAAATTTTGTTTTTTGAGCATTACTGCTGCAAAAAAGCAAGAACTTAGAGTATGCAGCCACGAAGCCTAAAAGGTAAAATTGTTTCTGCAGAAAAAACTCCCAGTGTATCGCGAATAATCACAATAGTTCTTACAATTGTGCCCAAGTAGAAATTTTCAAAAATATTAGTTCATTAAAATAAAATAAGAAACGCACATCGTTATGATATTTTAGAACACTTCAGTGTCCTGGAAGTAATGAAACGAATAAATTTGAAAGACAAATAATTATGGGTGGCTTGGAAAGGTTCATTTATATTTATTCCCAAAGCTACAACGTGAAAGGCAATAAAAAATTATTTCGTCAGCTACGTTTACTAAACATAAATCCCGATTAAACTGAATTTTCGAATTTAAGCGATGATTTCTCTCCTGGGTTGCCTGGGTTGGAGTCGTGAACAATGGTGGTATTATGCAGGCACCCGCGATCAAACAAATCAAATTATTTCCTTCTTTCTAATAAAGTCACAAAGAGCGTATGCGGAGTAAGACCTGTCAAATACAGCCTTAAAGAGGAGCCACTGTACCATTTAACGCTCGCTTACAAAGTTATGCATGAGCAAAAGCAGACGTATTTGATTGAATGAGCATATGTTCCAGCATGTGTTCCAGTATCGTTGATTTTTCTAACCGCTACTTTTTGTTTCCTATCCCTAACTTTTGATGGAAACAAGTTTGGCTAACGCACTGTTGTTTCGCCTAATGCAGCCTATCTTGTTGTTCCTGCCTGCGGTATTTATGTTTAGCAGTGAGGCTGCTTTGACTCACTCACAAATGTAGCTCTTATTCTTAGGACACCGCGACAATACTTGTATGCTATGGCCACCGGCCGCTGTAAGTTTACTATAAGAATCGGGAGCTTGTGGTAGCTAAAATAAGTCTTCGATGGCTACTTATGTCATGTCCCTTAAAGTTCTCAAAATGTTCGATCATGCTTCACGTTTCAAAATCCATAGCTTAATTTGAACCACACGTGTAATGTTCCCCCTACCCTTCGCATTCATCGGACCTTCATAAAAACTTTATATTGTTCTTTTGATTGTGATGAACTAATTTCTGAACATTCCTGTTTTGCAAATGGATGCATTATTTCTTTATTTTTCGAATAAATGGGCATTTTATACTCTACCATGAGTGGTCTGACGTTTCTACTATATTTTCTCCATATGTGGCTTTACCAAATTTACCGTTAGTTCATAATGGTTGTTACACTTTTAGTACAATCAAATGCAAATGACATCATCCCGCTTTGGCTAAATGCATTACGCAGTACAATGTTCAAAGCAACTTAATAACCATGGAAAATATAGTGCGGGCTGCTTGTATTCCTTCTTTCATGCTTCTTCTGCATTCTCACTTGCGCAAGCATGGGATATCTTATAACTGTCTCACTGCCATCGCTGCCTATAAGGCGTCGTATGATAAGTGACGCATGAGAGTGCCGTGCTAACAATGGATTAGTCACCAGAATATTTTAGTGCATACGCACTTCATCGTGGGATTATTTTATTTCTTGAGGCAATGTGTTGAAGATTTGGAAGCCGATAAATTATGTGGTTAAGGTTATGTCATGCATAGTAGCCATAAATCATTTCACAAAATAAAGCGATTGCATTACGCAGCCGAAAAAAGTCAGAATGTATTGTCGCCATGTCTACAATGCGTTTTTCCCCGCAAATGTGGCTACTTTACTGCGTCTCCTGATTTCACAGTACTTCTTGATTTCGGGCAGCTGTGGAGCGAGCACAGGTAAATAAATTTTGTTATTCCATAGCAATGACAGTTTCTGGTGCTCGGTTTCCCTCTATAATTTTACGGAGAGAATTTCAGACTATTTAGCGGTTGATAGTCTTCGCACTTGACTACACTCGACACAGTTGATTTCCATTCCACTTGTTAACCCAATCTAACGCTAATGACTGATCACCTGAAACATATGCAGCCAAAACTTAGAAAAGTTTGCTTAGTTTATGCGCTGATTTAAAAAAGATATACAAGCGAACGATAATTCTGATAGACTGGTCTTGATTACTTGACGCACCTAAGTGCCACTATTTAAAGAAAGATAGTTTTGGTGATCATGAAAAAGTCAGTTTCATCACAAGGGCGAAGCAATGAAGCAATAGCAACAAATTGTAGTGTTATACGAAGTGAGGCCGCAGCTAATTGTTTTGTATCTAATTTGGCGTAACTACAAAACGCTGGTGTCTAGGAAGAAGCGCTCTCCGAAAACTAACTTCTAGTTGAGAGCGCAGCACGTAGAAGGGTATACGAGCCACCCGCCGTGATGGCTTTCGAGAGAGGGCGCGTGCCAGCGAGCGCGAACCCGCCCTTAGATTCAAAATTCAAAGATCGTTTGATGATTAGTATTTGATAACAACTGAAGACAACATACTGAGAACGTTTACGTCACCGAGCTAATGTTATAACAGGTCGCGAGTGTCGTATTTATGGCGGATATTTATTTATAATTATTGCGAATCAGCAAGCTTGCAGCAGCGCTTCAGATATACGTAGTGGTTCGAAATGTTATCCCCAAATGTTGCACCGTTTTCTCGTAAACAAATTAAAACTGCGTTATTGAACAATCACACTGTCTTGCGCAATGAAAAAGAAGAATAGAATGCGGCATCGATAAAGAGTGAAATATATGCTTCATCTTTTATGGTCTTGATGGAGGATACGGCACCCTGTCAAAGTTTTCGCGTGCTGGCTTGTTTTTCAGGGGGAAAACTGTCATGCAGGTCTTTCGTCGAGACATCTATTCATCATGACCATATTCTTCTTCTGTCTCCATTTGCACAACAACCTATCTGCGTATTGCGGGACAGATACTGAGTACGTATTTTGTTGTTTTCATGTTAACGCTCAGGTGCTTATTAGAAGCCGTACGTACGTGTGATTTTGCATCACTGTGTCAATTTCTGCACTTCTCACGAAGCCAGTTTCAAAAGCCGTAATATATCCAGACGCACCGAAGTTTCATGTATAATGTGTGTGGCTGACGCAATGTTTAACGTGTATCTAGAAAACGCCTTCCTCCAGTACTAGGGTGAATACTGAGCTCAACGTAATGCCACAGTGTTTCGAAGAGGATGACACTGCACAAACGTTCGAACCCTATGCTAATAATGAGAGCCCTTCAGTATAGCGACACACATTTTTTACGATCATGAAATAGCAAGCCGACTATGGCCGGAATGGTATATAAACAACCTGTTTTTCTCCTAAATACAACATATTCATGGCAAACGAAATTGTGGTTGCGCTTGTTTGTGTTGGAATCCGATTACAAAACAGGTTGAAATAGCGTAAAGAGCACATAATAAAATTAACTGAGTGGCGCTAACAACACCTTGTTCTAATAGTCTTTCCTTCCATTGTGCGTAACTGCCAGATAATGTGACGTGACAGCGAAACACAACGACTGAAGATGCTTCAAATGTTGCGCAACAAAGGAACGCCTAAAGGCTATGCATTGATCGCAAGAACACGATATTATACAGCTAAACAAATGAAGTATTGCAGGTTTGGTAGCCCTTTTTATAAAGCAAACAATCACTAATAACTAAATTACCAAACTTCGCGTCACACAACGAATGGAATCGTAACAAGAACTCACCTGGAAACTGTGAACACTAGCCGTCACAACGTTGCCCTGATAAACAGCGCAGATAGAAATGAGAAAACTTATCGCTATGTTCAAATATATGTCCTCTAGAAAAAGATCAATTTTGCGAATGCAATCAAGTGCTAGCATCCTTTGAAGCAACTTATTTTAATGGGGTGAATTCGCCGATTATTTCTTTTCTTTGTCCAGGTCGACGAGTAGTGGGGCAACATCCATTTGTTCCTCCAAGAAGTACTGAACGTACGTATTTTTTTTTCGTGCTGCTCCCGTAAATGTAAAATGAAAGCGTACGTGCATAGCATGTCCCAAAACCGCGCGATATCAAACACTGCTCATGACAGCAAGCACCAGGCCGTATTGTGCAAGTGTCAAAAATTTATTGCGCATCTTTATTGCTTTTGTCATAAGGAGGGACAGACTGAGTCTGTAGCGTTCAGATGCATAAAGCTTTGCTATAGCCATACAAAAAACACGAAATCAACATCAAGTGAAAGTGTATAGATGACAATGCCACAAAAATGTTTCAGCACAGCCTTATCGGTGCAAGTTTTGCAAGCACTACGGTTGGAATTATTACGTTTGATGACTTTTTTGACATTCACAACTTTCATTCTGGATCGACAATTCTTTCCACTAGCGAAGGTGATGAATACCTACCATTGCAGATATACACTTCGTATGGGAATCGGTTAGTAGTCAGCTATTGATTGTGGGCACGCTGTAAAATACTTCGGGCCCGAGTCGCCTTATTTTGTGGTAAGACTAATAGAAAGAGTTCGTGCACGCAGAACAAACTTGTGTTACTGACAATCGTGAAGGCGTTATCAAACTCCCTTTTTTATTTTAATCACGTCTAATGCAAATATCAGATTTTTATTTGCACTGATAACACATCTGCACAAGACGTTCATCATGAGGAAGTTGTCCGAACTTCAACCACGAAGAGTGCTTAAAGAAACATGTGGGTCCATTTGCAGGACGCCTACTAAAAGTTAACTAAAGCTGTCAGCAGGCATTAGGAGACAGCAAAAAAAGTGAGAGGCACAGCAACGGGAGATGAGGTGCGAGAAAAGAAAGAAGACCATCCCTATAACTTTAACAGCATGAAAAATATGCATCAGAAAGCAAGATCGGGGTCTTGGTGTTTCAAGCCCGGCTGGCTTCCTGTTCACAGGAACATACCAGAACACACATTACTGATATAGTGTCTATATATATAGTGATACAGCGATATATAGCAGACACATGTCTGATATGTGTCTGCTGCTGTAGGCATGGGCAGGGCATATGGCGCATAAGGAAAACAACCGCTGTACATTAAGAGTAAAATACTGGATTCCAAGAGCACGCAAACACGCGAGGGTGAGAGAGAAAGTTAGGCGGGCAGATGAGATTAAGAAGCTTTTGGGTATAAAGTGACCGCAACAAGCGCAGGACTGGGTTGGTTGGCGGAACATGACAGATGCCTTTGCCTTGCAGTGGGCGCAACCAGGCTGATGATGATGATTATGGTGATGATGTGTCTGCATCAACAAAAGTGGGAGAACTGGAGAATGTTGTCGAACATCAACAGACGCTCCGAGTATTCGTGGGGAAAAACTTAGAGGACGCTTGAGCTTCGCCTTGAAGAGCAGAACGCGATAGCTTAATCGGGCCCCGTCTTCTCAATTCCTAGCCTGGCTTCTGTTCTGGGTGCATGCCTCAACCGTGCCGTAAGGAAACGAACGACTATGCGCGCAACACTGGCTTTTTTCAAGTATTCTAGAATGCCTGCTGCAGGTAGAGTTATTGAGTGCCCACTCCGACATAATTATTCCTTTTGCGAATCATTGAAGGGCCCATTACGCGTCGGTAAGGCAACACGCGATCCTACTCAGCTGTTTCCTTTGTTGATGCTTTTGCTGCTGATGATATAAATATGTCTGAGTGATTCGTAAATGGTGGGCCCTTGAAACACCCACGTCTTGCTCAATTCACATGTTTCAACGCCTGACGCGATTGCACGCTTCTACCACGCCATATTACATGCGACTGCTTCAACTACATGACATTCATGTAGTGTTTTTTCTGCGGAAGTTTGAAGAAGTAGCATAGCTCTGTGGTAGAACAGCTGCTTGCCACGCAGAAGGCAAGGGTTCAATTCTCACTCGATCGCGAAGATGTTTGTTATTTATTTGCATCTTTTTCAATTTTTCGGTCACAAACAAGATGATTTTTCGCTCACAACCAATGACGCCGACGCCGGAATTTATACGAAACAAGCTTTTTAATGCTATCGCGTTAAAACAACACACTGCCCCGCATATCCCGAAGAAACTGACATGTAGTGGGGTGCCTCTACAAGACCCAGCCCCCTCACATAGGCCTTTCGTAAAAAAATATTGGCACCGGCCTTGCTACCGCCCTTTGCGTCGTGGCTTCCAAAGATAATTTCAAAGTTGTTGTGCTTCACGCTAGCATGCTCGTGACATTCCCTTTTTCTGCTGGCGACGTTTTTACGGGGCTGCAACTGATTTCCAAGCTGTGGGTTCGATTACCCCGGAGGACAGTGATCAGATAATTTTAATTGCTCAAGCTACCAGAGGGTATTTATAGTAGTATGTTTATTGGCTGACGTAACCGCCCAATACAGCATTTATTTGACGTGTGCACCCCTTTCCATTTCGTTGCCAGTGCTCGCTATTTCGTAATGTCAGTGCACATTAAGTAACTCCGAGTGCTCGAAATTATTCCGAGCCCTCCTCTACAGGGTCTCTCATGTAGACAGAGTCGCTTTTCGGTGTTAACTATTGTATGTCAAAGCAATCGTGAGAAATCTGCAAGAATCCATTCAAATAGTACGGATTCTGGCAGTGAAAGAAAGAACCGGAAAACTGTCGTAAGTGCAAAACTGCTCAACGCTCTGCAGTAAGCGAGGCGCTCCTCCCGCCACGCCGCTGCGGCGCATTCAGCACTACAGGCATGCTGATAATTAGGTGTGCCTCACAGCAATGCAAGAACTGCGATCCAGCGCTTCAGGAAAGATCACGCAACCCCTGTGCGCCGGCGCAGCTTAGCTTCGATGCGCAGCGGCGCCGTGTGCGCTGCCGCTCCGCGTAGAGCAGGCACGCTTCGCCGTGTTCGTACTAGGGGTGAATGACCCTGCACAAGCACACTTCGGCCCGGTGCTCAGGATTTCGGAGATTTATGCGCTGGTAACTACTGAGCAGCATGGTATTAGAGAGGAAAGTTCGAAAAGAAAGACAAATAGATAGACAGGCCTACAGAGAAACAGGACGCTGCACTCACAACTGTTGTACTCATCCCCATGAAGCTTTACACAGAAATATCTCGTGGCGTGAACTCATCTCGAACACAAACGAATGACAAGTCATGCTGTTCGCGACAAGCTTAGCAATCTTATTCACCCGTCCTATCCTGAGATATGTTGCACTAACACAGTTGTGACCACCAATATAACTTGATATGCTATTCTGGTCTTACCCAGAATCCTCACCCCAGAAAAACGTGGCTTACAGGCTGACGATCTGCTGTGAGTACAGATATGTGCGCTGAACTCATTTAAATTGTTTACATGTAATCTTATGCGGTCATATACCCAGCGATTCGTCTGCCCGACGTATTGATTTTCTTCGCATCACATGAAATAATTAATGTTTCACTCGATGGTAATGTTCTTACACATATGAATGAATAAATAAACTTTCGTAAAGTCCGGCAGTTTCCTTCGGGCGAGGCGGGGGGAAGAGGGAATTAACACCTGTCCCGTCCCACCCTCCGTCGATTATGTTGGCGTCAGGTGACGGCTCGAAATCCTTGGACCCGGGCGGCATCTTCGGCTTGCCGGACGGCCTAATGTTTGTTGGTGAGCTTATCGCTTGTGAGTGCCACTTCCCAGCGGCAGCGACGCCGACGCAGCTGATCCGCAGCAGTGACCACAGCCGCGGCGGCGGCCAGCCCCTGCTCTCGCGCGGTGGTAGCAGCAACGATTGCTCTCGCAGTTCGTCCCTGCTTATAATGCGTCGCGGAGTGAGCGGCGGCAGCGACATTAACTCTCCCGGCACATTTCCAAAGCATGTGCCGCAGTGTGGCTCTTTCGCCGCACGCTTTACACGCGTCCGTCGGGTTTATGCTCGGACATATACAAAAATTTATTTTACTACGCTATTTTTAGGTTCTAGAACGTACCCTTTGCAATGTCTCTCGTCACACTACTGCACTTCGGCCGTTAAACTATGGAAACGCGGAGTCTAATAAACGAGAACGGAGTGCGCTAGTTCGACCATACTAAATTTAGGTTACATAAGGAAACTTGTTATCTTCTACTACCGAATGAACGCCCAAATATTGACATCCGATTCTGTCTCATTCATCAATGTACATATGATTCCTTGAGAACTTGTTCACACGTTTGTTGCCATGTTGAGGTGTCTATTCTTCTGAACAGTGAGATAGATTTTGTGGGTACACCTTACGGTACTTGAAACGTATTTTGCGTTCGCACCTCTAATAATATTAGTACCACTCATTACTTTACAGCACATGCAGTCCCAGGAATCCCAAGTCGTCCATCATCACCACTCCCAGGACCCCAGCGAAGTACGTATCTGCCTTGCATGGAGAACTGCTGAAAGACTATGTCCTTCCAGAATATTTATTGAACTCGAACGCCGATGTGTAAAACCCACGACGGGGCGGACGCCGTCTATATCACAAGCCGGATTCACTTAGTCTTCTGTGGCTGTTAGATACGTGCAGTGTCATGAGCCAGCTGCACCTTACACTCCACTCCAGTCCGATGGTCGCGAGTATTGCATCGAAGACACTTGTGCGCGCAGAGGCGAACTCTGTTTAATTTGTCATACCTATAAGCTTTACAGCTCCTACTAGTGACAAGCACTGGGTGTGCATTGAGTGGTACAAATTGCTTGATAATATAGCCGCACCGGAGGGCTTTCGACGTCGAGTCGCTTTCGGCGAAGGCATATGGGACCATGTAAGCTTTCTGCTGTGAAATTTTTCAGTCCTTAATTTGTAATATCATGCATTGCATTGACAAGTACAGCACCGGTAGCAGTCGAACTCCTTAAGCTGTCCGGGGTTATGTATCGAAAGCAGTAAGTTTACATTTAGATTACTGCACTTGAGCGTAATCTTATAAAATAAAGAACGATGTGGGAAAACCACCCTTAGCTTACCGTATATCCGCTGACACTTACGCATACGCTTTAAATTTCGCAGTGTACGACGCCACGTTTCCGCAGGACATTTCGTTCACGTTCTACCGAACTCAGCTGTAGTGAACTCAACTTGCACAGTTTCTCCTGTATAATGGCGAATTTCATTGGGAGATTCGAACACTTGAAAAGCACTGTCATCGACCTCATGACATAAACGACGAGAGTTCATCGTGAAACCACGGTGGTTAAGTCCTTATCATGCTCTATGGCAAAATGGACATCACATGAAGAGACATGTGATGCGCGTGTGACACACATTGGTTGGCCATGACATGTGCCGTAGGACATGTATTTACTCGAGTAATACCGATACTATTTGACAGACTGCCAGCTAGTGTACTGGAATGCTACCTAGTGCTGGAGAAATGTTGACCAGCACCGGGCAATTAAGCCAAAGTATAAGCATGTGTTGGGTATTGCTCGACAATATTTGCTGGTGATGGCTGACTGGTCCGATGTTGTTTCACTGTCGGATAGTGCTGCATAGGTCCTGCCAACTTTCTGTCATCTGTTGGCTAGAACTTGCTAATACTCACACGGTCCACTTTTGTTGGATTCCATTGGATAATATTCGTCACATGTCCGGTACTGCTGCCCCATGTTTGCGACAGCGGCTTAGTGTTGGATGCACCCACTTGCAAGACTGTAGTGACTATCACACGCAAACTATAATGACTTTACCATTTAGTCTAGCTTTGCTCGACACTACTGAAATGCGCCTCATCGAGCAGTTAGACTAGTTCAATCGGATGCCTGCGTTCTGATGTCAGTACGGACGTTACTTCGGACAGTAAATTACGCTTTCGAAGTCTTAGTGCTCTATGGTGCAGGGCAATGCAGTGGAAAAGACACTTGTGCGCAAAGAAACGAAATCTGTTTAAACTTTCATACCTATAAGCTTTACAGCGCATACTAGTGACTGCCAGCATACTGTTGATGCATATAGCGGAAACCGACCCCTGTCTCTATATTTAACTATGTATGCCGTTGGGCAAACTCTAAAAAAAAGTCTTAGTGTGGTGAACGTGCCTAGTAAGCCAATGTGGCGCTAATAGGCACACAGTTTGCGCAGCGGCTTCGATGCGCCTGCAAACGCTTTCCACAAAGCGAAGAGTTTTGGCATATGTTCTCATTCGGCGACTCCTTCGCATACAACGATTGCCAGTGTTGGATAGATCCTAAAGGTAGTAACACCTGCACAATTAAATTTCGGTGCACACTAAAATAACCCTGGTGAAACAAGATAACTCTTATAGCTCTACTGTAATGTGGATAATAATAATATCGTGGTTTTATATGTAAAACAAGAGAATATAATGAAATGTGTAATCTGTTCTTCTTCTTCCGTGTGGAAACATTTACTTCATTATGCCTTGCAAACTCACCGAAACTTTCGTGCCTCTTCAAGCAGAGTGTTTCTTCGTTTTTTGAGGAGCACATAGTACAACTTCAGTCGCTGCTAAGACAGAAACAACAGTTATTCATCAAGGTGTTCGTTTTTCATTTGGAGCGTAGCGAGTATATTCGCCTTGTTTCTCGCTCATCCATGAGTGCCAGGGGCCCGACACCGTGACCAAACATGCGTTTTTTTTTTTTTAGAAATTTACGGGAACTTACCAGTCGCTTTTTAGTGAAACCCTTCCCCCACTGTCGAGGTCATTCTTCCTCATCTGATGCGCTCTTCCTTTGTACCGAGGCTAGAACGCCAAGACTGATTCCGGCGCCGCCACGCGACGTACCCTTTTGCTCAGGATAATTGCTCAAATGGTAGCTACATAGGCAGAGCATCGGACTCTAAATTCGAAGGTAGTGGGTTCGCGTGCCACAGACACAAATGGTGTTTATTGTGCACGTTGATGTGTACCAATTTATATCATAATTTCTACACCTCAGCAAAAACAGCAATGCATCGTATGCTTTTTTTCTCTTAACTGTTTGTTGGACTGATTCAGTTGTACCTATAGAAGAAACGAGCGCCTCAAACAATTCCATTTTTTACACTACAGCTGTTATGTTCGAGGTCTGCCGTGCGTCGTAGACAAAAATTTTCATTGCAATGAACCAGGACGCATTTTCATCGTCCTCTTTTTCATTGCCTTCCGCTGCTTCTTCATCTGCTTCGCTCCCAGCAGACGTGCGCCGATTTGTTCAGCGTGCAATTAATTGATTCTGGTGGGCGAGAGAACGCATACAGAGAGAGTCAACGAAAAATAGAAAGCAAGATAGAGAAAGAGAGAAATTCTTGGTGAAAAAAAAAATGTTTACGAGGCGAAACGTGAACCAGCGTCTCCACGATACCAAGGCGAGCATCGTGACAACTCGGCTATCCAGGCAGGCTAGCAGAGCATAGCATAGGCTTGTATAGTATAGTATACATGGGGGTGGGAAAAGGATGCGATGACGAGAATGAGGGAAAAAGAGAGGGGAGAATGAGCACAGAGATATAGAGAGAGGTAGAAAGGAAGGGAAAGACAGAAATAGAAAGAAAGGGAAGAAATAGAAGAAACATAGAACGACAAAGAAACAAATCGACATAGAGACAAAGAAATAGAAAGATACAGACTGAAATCAGATAGACAAAAAAGAGAGCAAGCGTAGCCTTGTATAGTATAGTATAGCAAGGGGTGAGAAACAGAGAGGTTAGAGGGTAAAAGTTTAGCTAAGCCAGGACCAGCGAGGTGTCTATGAGCTCTGTTGTGACTCAGCCTTGAGCCACTTAGAGCAAGCTGCGCTGATTTTTCTCGTTCTGTCGAAGATATATTAAGAGAACTCCAGAAATATCAATGTTGCTTTGTTGGGGTAGCGGCTTTGAAGGCCTCTGGATGATGGATGCAAGACCACCTTAAAGTGTTGTTGACGCCCGCTTGGTGCAGGCTGAATGACCATGAAGCCGAGCAAAAGCGAAATTGCGTGCTTATTTGAGGATGTGCAAAGCCTGTTTTTGAATGAACGCTCTCGCAGCTTTAGTTCCGTGAACTCCAAACAAACAGCAACAAAGGTATAACTCTTTGGTTATATATTCGGGATGTTATGTCAGGAGCTGAATAAAAGTAATTCGAGTTGGGCGTTTGAATAAATTAAAAGACCTAATTCAACTAATACTTCAGTCCAAGCTGTATTGTTATTTATATACTTGTTTACTTCGCTCACAAACTTTTATTTTCTTATACGCGTCCCCACACCATTACTCGTCGTAACTCCTACACGGTGGCCGAAATGTTTAACAACAAGTATAATGCATGATAAAACACTGACGCAGTTCATTCATGGCGATACGATGTTGCATAAAAAATTTGTTACCTCCTATTCCGTAGTGTGATTATAAAGGCCCTATTATCCAATTTAGATTGAACGCCATTCTTGAAAGCACGTATAATGCCCTGAGAACTCACTCACGAGTTCTAGCTGCCACGCGGTGTCTGTGTTTTTGAACTAAGAGCTTTTGTAGTAGAATTTTACGGTACACCAAGTATCTCATTTGATCTGCTTTTCCGTTAAAATTTTATGTATGGCGTATTTTTTCTACAGGACCTCCTGTTGTACAAGTTCGCTGGCGTCGACCATCGCCACCGGTATCAAAGAGATGGAGTACGTATCTTCAGCGCCTGCGATCGTGCTGAAAGGCTACTGCTTTGGGATCTACTTAACTTCTTCAAACGTTCAAGTGTGAGACGTGAAATAGCATTGTCTACAAATAGCAGGCGTCTTTTACATCGCCGTCCTGATGAACTTTCTGTGGCGTTTCAAAGTCTCGTGCAGCAGTGCCATCAATTTAAACGCCAGCTATAGCGGCATTCACAGTTCAGCAATTTTTATGACTGCGCTGTATGACAGTTTGTGTAGTTATCTGACGCAGTGATCTGAAGTAGAGGGCAAGCGGGCCGCATATGGCCAGGGGAGGGCGTCTAAAAAGTATGCGAATGAAGGCGGTACTTCTAATGACGCCGGCTACGGACGGGCTGTTGATCGTCCGAAGATAATGCCAGGCATGTGCTTGACGTCGAGGCATTCCTGCAAAACACTGAACTGTTCCGGTCCCTGAGGTGTGCAGGCTTCCATGAAGTTAAACTATGAGGCCACCTCATCTGAGCCAGCGCTGAAGAACAAGGAGCCTTACATGGCCATCCAGGCGCCCGAATTGGTTGTTTAAGGTTGATACGATAGCTCAGAAGTATGTGCAAGCTAAACCAGTCTGATTAAACGGGTAATTATGTGTTTATATATCATTTTGGGACTTTGTGAAGTCATTTTGCGAAGTTGGCGTTTGTCACTTGGAAGCAAAAAATTCGGCAGATCCCAAGTACCGTGGGACTCGATGTGATGTGAAGCATGCGGTGGGAAAGTGACTGTGGTGTAATTTTGTTTTTTTTACTGAGCGAAACGTTACAAAATGACGCTAAAGATTTGTATAAATTTTATACGCACACATATATGTTGAAGAGCCGCATATATGTAATATAACCAGTTGCTTACAGTTGGATAACGCTGACAACGGCAACGTGTGTATTATACCAACATCAGAAGCCTTAAGCTGGTATGCAGTGCTTATACTTGTCCCTTGTGATAGAGAACGCACGCACATTTCACGAACCCGTGTGCATGTGTGGAAGACGTTCCTGGCAGTTCTTGAACAAGGTCATCATCCCCGTGATCAGTGAGCACCAGCAGTTGGTCATGACTTGTTATCGGATCAGGTCGTTGATCGCAGCGACGAGGGGTCAATGTGTAGTGAAGTATGAGGTATAGTACAGCCGTTGGAAATCGTGGATGCTTCGGTCATTTCGTCGACAAATTGTCTATAGATAGAGCCGGCGACATGTTGGAATCTGAAGTCGCCCTTCGCGTTGGTGAGGTATGGGCCGTCGAGGCTGGTAGGCCTGGATAGTGCTACGTAGACCAACATCAGTGGATGGCGCTTGTCGTATTCGTAGACTACCTGGGCGTATGTGGCCTACGTAGCCTAGTCTACAGAGCTGCTGTCAATCAATCTGACATCATCCTCTGTCAGCATGAGGGCATCGCCCAGCCTTGTAAGAAATGAAGAGGACACTGCGTCGTTCTGGCGGGCTAAGTGCACTTTACGATGCGATGGTGTGAATATCATACGTAACTTTCGCTAGCGTATTCCTCCGGGGTCGAGCAATGCTTGAATATAGCTCGCTAAATTATAGGAATACAAATGTAATGTTTAGTAGACTGCTATAAAAGCGGAGCTAACATTGGAACCACAGACGTTAATCTGATATGCCGTCTGTATCGTAGGAGTATACTCATCGTAGGAGTATCATGTATAGTGTTTATTGCTTTCTTGTAAAATTAGATAGCAAGCACCACAACCACAACTGACGTTGCACAGACATTACGCCTGCAGAGGCTGTTCTTCCAAACCAGTTTATACACCTGGCGTGTCTCTGTGGTAGATTACCTGATTGCCACGCAGAATGCTTGGGTTCGATTCCTGCTGGGATCCTAATTTTCATTCTTTCCGTTGGTCAGGTCAACGCTGCCTATGTCGGTTTTTCTTAACGCTCTCGCATTTAATGTCTGTTCTCGCCGTTCCTTGGTAGATATAAACTGTCAATCACCCGTGGCGCATACCCATGCACCGCGGCCCGTGGTAAGCGGGTATGTGCCACAAGTGTCTGGAGGAAAGGGTTTGACGACGTACGCGACAGGATTTTCACTTTATTCATGTCATGACCGGACATTCGTATTCATCAAATCATGTTACCCTCCCATGCAAATTTTGGTCGGCACCAGGTTAAGGAGGCGATCATGAGAGCCCCCAGACGTAGGCGGCTAGATAGATAGATAGATAGATACGTATATACAAACGCTCAAAGTGCCAGAGGTTCGCTAAGAAATGCTTCGCATTTAATAACATAATGGTAGACGTTTCGCGTAGCCCGCACAGCGCTGTGTTTGCCAGCGTCACCAACTGTGAGCTCAGAGGCTTTGCATGACGGCCGTTAGAGCGCCCGCAGTCAACTCCTACATGTTTCCAACAATGTTCTAAAGCTACAAGAAGCCAGAAGAGGCAAACTGTGGGCGTATAAAATTCAGAGAGAACAAGAGAAAACTTCGAAAAAGAAAGTATTGAAACTAAAGCATTTGTCATGACAGATGTTTACCCATGGGAAAGGAATACTAAGGAGAGAACCTGATGTCACATTCGTGAAGCCGTCGTGACGTCACATTCGTGAAACACCCGCATCGCCTCCTAGCGAAGGAGCAGTGAAATATTTCGCGATTTCCGTCGCGTCGTTTGCAAGCGCATGCGCGATTCAAGCCTTTTTATTTTCAACGTGCAAGCGGCGCAGCCGATTCACGCATGCTGTTCTTTGCATGTGCTCTTTAGTAAAGCTACGCAATGCCCAGCTGTTGCGTATACCCGGCGCAAGTAGCGTGCACTGCGGACAGTACCGGCTGTCACTTTTCATGTGTACGTACACGTTCGCTTCCTAGCTGATCACTAATGCATGGTATTTGCATGCGAAATCTCGGATTTGCGCTCTGTTGCTTCTTACTGATTGTGTCAACTCAGAACACATGTGAATTTTCGTTTTTGGCGTCTGACGCGCCGTACGTAACATGCGCCGAAGGGATTGTACGTTTTTAGAGGCTGTATAATTCAACGAAAGGGCAATAAAGTTATGTTGTTGTTATCGGACTACGTGATGTGCGGTGCGCTACGTATTGTGCGGTGTGCACTCGCTGCGTGCTTGTTGTTGTGTGCGTACTGGAATGACAAACTTTACGTGCACAATCGCGTATACAATACAGCGGTGTCCTCTTTTCGACGTGAAGTTACGTCAACTATAGGTTGGTGTTGCGCCGAATAGCTACTACGCTCACTCCGTATAGACGAAAGAGAACTACTAATGCGACAATAGATCGGGGAATCGGGCTACCAGAAAGGGAAGGCCTAACGCCCAGCAGAACGCGTAAGTTACTGCGAGATGAGTTCGAATACGATGCAAAATAAATCAGAAAGTGCTCATCGCCTTGTCAATTGTGGGATTTTATGCATTACAACACGCGTTAAGGGTATCTTAGTCGATATCAAGAAGAATGGGCAGGACATGTAGCGAGAAGGCAGTGCTGGGCAGTATCGAAGATACATGTATCTTAGATACTATCTTAGATACCATATGGGTATCTTGTATCGGTACAGCGATACGTCTCGAAAGACGAGTATCTGTATCTGTACTTCCAATACATTCGACGATGTATCGTGTATCTTAAGATACAAGATACTTCTATCGCAACACAACGGCGTGAAACAATAATCGCTGACCAAGCTCCGCTTACTAAGCTGGTGCTGGTGTCATCAAGCCATCTGAATAAGTCTAAGGACAGTGACATTATTTTATTTTTCTACCACACTCCTCCAGTGAGGACAGATGAGGAAGTCAAGCGCGCGGACGTGCACGCCCAGCCCACGTACCTTTTGTTTTATAGATTTCTTTTCTTTTTAGTTACGCCAATGCCGCGACACTTGCTCTTAGCCACTGTCCGGCGCCGCGCACTCCACCGCGTGCGGCGTCTATCGTGCAAATTCTGATGATACAAGGTCGTTATTGAAGATTATCTTGCTTCTTGCTGCGTAAGAAAATGTGATGCTTGCAAGAATGGGGTTGCTTTGCGTCGCCGTGGATTTTACATATCAACGATTTGAAGGATCTCGTGGATGTAAGTTTGACTTGCATGCAATGAATTAACTTATATGCAAATAAAATTCTAACATCTATAGCACAACTGGTACTGATGCTAGATCTAATAGGGCAAGCGTTTACCGAACAGAAAATATCTTGGCGTACCGTATTTTTCACTTTCATATACATTTATTGAAAGAATTTATGAAATCATAATTTGATTATTAGCACAAGTGTTTTTAGCTGTCATTTTACATCACATACAATACCTCGGTCTCTGCACTGTTTTTCCGGTCTGGTCACTGCAGTATGTCTTTTGTAACGCGCTCCGAAAATCAGATTTCTGCTTTATTCTTCTGTCTGATTTATTTCTACTACTGTTTACACATTTACACGTTGCCAAGGCAATTTTGAAAACAAATACATTATTATGCGGGCGGGCCTTCAGTATACATTTCAAAATATTCTGCTTACCGCTTAAGAAAATAGCGAAATTGAGTGCGCGTTATAATAATGGAAATAATTAAGAGCCATCTTAAAGACGATAGGAAGGGGATTCGAGAAACGCTGTTTTACTGAATGCTCCGTTTTACTCGTGAGCGTCCCAACGCGCCGTTTCAGGCAATTTTCCATAGGCACTGAATTTTCCATTGTCTCAAAAGGTAGGTTGGCGATACTTCATCCTCATAGCTATTAAGGGCGCCGTCTGTATTGTGTTTCTGAACTCATTCAATGTGAATGTTTGATACACAACCACCTGTCTATTTTACTTATATGCGTTTTGCTGTCTTAGGCCTTCTTATATATTTTTCGTATTACTAATCGCCACGTAATGGGAGCTACAAGCAGCAATAGCGCGAACAGCGGCGGTGTCCTGCGACGCTTTGTGCAACTCTACAATACGTCTGAGACATTTCTGTGTTGCACATGTTCTCTCGTTGAAGAAAAATTGCTAAAAGATTGCACGTTAGTGAGTATACCAACAAAGAATCTCTAATGCCAGCAACTAAGTAGAACATGGAATTTCATTGCAGTTTTACGTCATGTACGTATACACCAGGGGTCTCAAACTCATCTTATAGCCGGCGGGCCGCAGTCACGAAATTAGCTCCAAGGGACGGGACAGTGAAGATGGTGGGGTCGGACAGAGCTTGAACAAAATGACGTTACCATTTCAGAGGAAGCCTTTCCCATACCTCATATAGAAGTTCTTTCTGAAGGGGATTTGGACTTAGGATTTGAGAAACATCGATACCGATGTACACAGCGAGTGAAGTCTGGACGCGGATTGAAATATAGAGTTTTTGTTCCACGATTATGTTTCAGCACATGGTGACCACATGTTCCTCACGAAAGAAATACTTGAGACCAGTCATGTCTGTGTAGCTTACGAACATACTTATTTGAAAATAAAAAGAAATGGGACGGAGACGGTCATGTGTCCCGGCTGGGCCGCTAGCGAACGGTCTCAAACCTCGTATACACCATGCGTTCCCCTCCCCTCCCCCCAAAAATTCGTCACCAGCGTTGTTGCTGCTGTACACCTGTCCGGATATACGGTATTGTGCAAACTGTCTTTTACGAACAAGGTAAGGGTCCACATCGGTATTTGCGCCGTCGCGCGAAGGCTTCTTATTGACGTTGGTGTGATTATATGGCTACCCGCTAGCTGGTCGGCAAGCTGAGCGGTGACTCCCATCACTTGCAAAAATCAGAAGCAAGAACCGCTGTCAGCGAATTGTATAGAGTTGTTCATGATAAGCAGAGGGGCGCGATACAACAGTACACAAAAGGAAAAGAATGGACACGGGACGACCCGCTACTAGCAAGTGAAATTTTTTTTATTCAAGACGACATATTTATCCCCCGTGCAATCATATAGAGTTGTCCTGTGAAGAAGCTAAAACAATCCCCAATAAGTTGTTTTGGAAGGAAACTAATGTACTTTGGGCAAGAAGGGCAAACTTTTGCGATACTAACAGACATTTCATTCAAGTGAAACAAAATAGGTCACAGTTAAGAAATTTTCAAACAGACATTTTCGTGTTATGGCGTTTGCTGCTACATTATATGGATCTATAATAACAAATTTGAGAATGTATCGAAGTATCTTAAGATACAATTGCCAAGTATCGTATCGGATACAATTACTGCGGCAGTATCTTGTATCTGTACCTCGAATACTTCTTGCCTGAGCATCTTATATCGTATCGCCATACAATTTCAAAGTATCTTTGCTCAGCCCTGTCAGAAGGCAAGACAACCAATGGTGACTAAGAATAACGCAATGGATTCCAACAGAAGGCAAATACGCCTGGAGAAAGGGCAAAGTTAGGTGCGCATTAAATAGCTTAGAGGTATGACGTGGCTGCAGAAAGCACTGGACCATTTGAACTGGAGAAACGTGGGCAATACTTTTGCCTAGCAGCAGGCATTGTCAGGTTTCTGATGCTGATGATGGTACACTACAATGCTGTGTCAACAGACCTCCATGTCTTTCTAAAACATCAGCAATATACTCAATGCAAACACAGAATCCCAGAAGGGGCGATGTTGCTACAATGTCATGATAGCGAAACTATGGTTCCTTGCAGCAAATAGTGACGCCTCACAGACGACTTGAGCGTGTTATGGAACTCTAATTGGTGCCTATACAATAAACAGGATCGCGATGGAAGCGAATCTGCGTCTTGAAAAAAGAGAACTTGTCAATAAGGGTGTAACTCTCATTTAGTCATTTACGAGATGCTAAATCAGGAGCATAGCGAACCTGATTCAAGTTAGGCATTTCAACGAACTTGTGACATAGCAAACATAACATTTCAGTCCGAGCTTTCTCAGCTCTTTAAGCGCCCTTCCGCACCGTCACTCGTCGGGAATCCGGAAAATTGGCCAAACAATTCCGAAGCATCAAGTCACTTGCGCAGTTTGGCGTTTAGAATATGTGTTTAAATAAGAAGCCCTACTACCTCATACCCCCGAGTGTGTTATGAGTGACAATATCAAACTTCCATTTGCTTCATTCACATAAGCATGTGTAATCTCGCTCGCGCATCCAAGTTTACCGTTGCAGTGTCCATGCTTGTGTACTGCGAAAACTGTTACAGGGAAAGTTTACAGTTCTTCAGCCCTATTTGTCTTTCATATCCAGATTAATATTTTATGTAGGAGTTATTATTTTACAGAAAGTGGATTCCACCCAGGAAGGCCACGTCCTCGACCGCGAATTGTAGGACGCAATCCAGGTACGTAACTTACTCACCTGCGAGCAAATACAACACCTCTGTATTCTATTTATTCACCTGAACGAATATCTGCGCGGTCTACGAAGCATCGCACGCCATCTGAACCACCAGCTTGGATCTCTGAGTTGTCTGTCGCCTCATTGCGCCCGCAGTCTTATTAGTCTGTGCCGCGCTGCATTTCGCTTCTCTCTAATGAGCGACAAGAATTTATTTAGAATATGTTTTAGCACTTATAGAAAATAAAGTTCACATTGTGATGCATTCAAGCATTACTATGCATACTTATGAGAGCCAACTGAGCTTCTACGAGTCGAATGCTTTTGACTCAAAGTGGTCGCTGCGTCGATTTAGACTTCTCTCTAACTTTCTTTATCTTTCTTTTTTTATGTCTCTCTGTTTCTTTGCCTCTTTATTTCTCTGTCTACTCGTTCTCACACCCATCAAGGTGACAGAACCCCAGATACCACACCGGCCGCGCCATCGCAGACCACACCGGAGCAGTGAGCAGTGGGATTTACCCATATTCTGTGGCCCATGCCGATTCACGATGACGACAGTAGAGAGATGTTTATGTGCCGTGCTTAACAGCTTTGCTCATAAAAGGTTTCCTTTTTTTGTAAAGAATCCATGGGAATTTATTGTCTGTCGAGGGTCTTCAACACTGAAACATTTACTTCACGATGTCTTGAAAGCGCACGTGCCTGGTGAAAAAATATTTTTCAGGAACGTATATATCAGCAGTAGTTGCCACGTCCCTCGTTTATCGCCGCTATATAACAGCAAGTTGTCCTTTGCCATGACCACGACGTATATGCTTTGTTTTATTGCAATAGAAATTATATGGACAGTCTCGGCTGGTTTTTGCCGTCGCCGTTACCATCGCCGTCATGTCGCATATACGCATATGTATGAATAATGTCACGTGGTAGTGACGTGGACAAAGGTAGAAATCAGCAGGTTAAGAACGAGTCTTTTATTTGGCGAACTTGTGCCAAGAAACGAAACAGTCACTTTTCAAGATATGCTTAATGAGCACGGATTGCGGCGAACAAAGCGGTGTCCGTCGATCAGCTGACAAGCAGTCAAGCGCCCTCGGTTTTTATACAGGCGCTATTGAAATTTCCAGCGATATCGCTGGTGGCGGCGTTATCTCTCGACAAAGCTGGAACATTCGCGTGCGGCACGCAATCTTAACGGAACGTTCTAAAACAATTGCGATGCTTCTTGCACATCGCGGCGCGGCCTGCGCAGCGCATTGCCCACAGTCTTTGTGGGTGAAGCTTCAACTCATGAAAAATAAGACGCGCGGCAATATGTATACATATGTAGAACCCACATAGAAATATAAAGAAAAATAATTTTCCGAAGAGCGGAATCGAACGGGCGACCTCTCGTTCTGCAGCGCGCGGCGTTAGAGGGCTAGGATACGACGAGTAAGTCTTTGAGCATTCTAATGGCAAGCTAGTTATATGCACCATTTTCTTCAGCGTGCTTTCTTGGTCACCACTGAGATGGCGCGAAGGGCACGGTTTAAAGGTCATCGCCCCGCTCTTTCGTTGCGATCTGCGCTCGTTTCCTGCCTCGCCAGCGGAGTGCACTTTGCCCCACAGGGCGTGGTCCCATGCGCGTACTAATCTCGTGAGGAGAGTGGTTTGTATATATTGTGCTATCACTGCAATGCCCGAGCTGAAGTTACAGAGCGTACGACGGTCACTTCGCTTGTTGCAGTGGCCGCGCTTACAATAGGAGCGCGCTGTTCAAATGGAAAGAATTAACAGCTGTGACAATTGCTAGTTCGCGCTCGTCCTGTGTATAGCTGTGCCTTCGTTTCGTGCTTCCTTCTTTATGTTTGAGCAGTGCGCTTCAAGTGTCGAGCTGTGACACTTCATGGTTCGCACTCTTTTGTTCTTTTGTTCTTTTGTGTGTTCTTTTCGTGCGTCCTTGGCGCTTGAGGAACGCGCTGGAATTTCGAACTGATTTCCGTTCTTTGCGTTACATTACAATTTGTTGCTATCGCATTCATTGCTTTGTCGTTGCGGTGAAACTGACTTTTATGAATTTGCGGGAAAGTTGGCCTTCCTTTTCTGTGGAGCCTTCCGATATGCTGGGGTCATTGTTTCTCAACTGCTGCTGCCCTCCCTTTGTAGCGAGATGATGGCATCAACAGTCGAGAGCTAGAGCTAGGCGTTACAGTGCGACGATGACAGCACGATTTCATTTTCCCTCCTTCCTTTATATGTATATATATGTGCGCTACTAGTACAACGAATGCAGTGACCACCGCCCACCACCATCCGGCAGCGAGCCTCTTTTCTTTTTCATTGCGAATTCACTCCAGCGTCATCTGTGCTCTCATACTGCGAAGATGCGGAATTCTCACGTGCGATAAATTAGTTCTCAGCGGATATAAACTTACGACGGCAATGAATAATATAGCACTGAAAAACATAGATGGTGGCATATGCCACTTTTAGTTCAACTTTGGCAATTACAAACTAACTACAATGGTTGAAAAGAGAAGACGACCTGTTGAGCTTCTATAAAGAATTCATGTCATTGCTGAATATCGAATGCAATAATCGCTCTCTGATGTGGAAAAAGAAGGTATAGACTCTGAATGGGAAGATCCAACTTGTGAACATTAGAAACGCAGACAGTTGAACTGATTTGTAGGGGTTGATGTGCAAGAAAGAGCCGCACAAATAGAGGCCCATGCCAAGAAAACCTGACAAGAAAAATGATGGCCATCAGCTAGCAAGGTCTTGCAGCAGCGGTAAACTTGTACCTAAAAATAAGCTCCTTAAAAGTAGTAAATATGAACCCACCCTTTGGTTAGGCATACATGTAGGCATACTCAAGATATAGCTCTTCAGGTATAAGCTTTTACACACGTAAGCGCACGCATATGGCGCACTCTTGCCTAATTTATTAATTCCATTTATATTTATTTACCTATTTATTCATTCATTGATAGCGCGACCACCAATATTAGGAAATAGGAGGGTGGTATACGTGGCACGGATAACAGTGGAAAATAGCAAGGAAAGCAGTTACTGCATATAAAATAAAATACAACTGCTTGTTCTTAAAATGTCAAGACAGATGAAAATAGCGACAATGAATCCTCTTAAACAATTCTGCTACCAACGTTATTTCATGCTGAGCTTGCTCGTGGCAAAAGGAAATAATTAAAACGGGCAATAGGGAGCGAAATGGTGCGGTGGTTAGATCATGCTTACGACGTTTTGAATCCCGGGATGAAAATGAAATTGATTCACAAAGGTGAATTCTGCAGTGCCCTTGAGTTCACTGATTTAAAAATTTAAAAGTCCCAGGCTAGCCATAAGTGTCGTGGCCCATTCAACTTCGAGATGTTAGATGACAACATAGCGGATCGCACAACCTGCTATTAAGTCCGAAATGTCTGTCCGTAAAGAGCCTCTAGAATTTAGGGTATGATTTTTAAAATTTTTTGTTTGAGAAGCATTGCACTAGCTTGTTTTGCTGCATTCTCCACTTAGCCACACGCGTAGCCTTCTCTGCCTTAGCACATGCGCATGACAATTCGAGCACGATCTTCATTGGCGTTTGCCGCCTGTATCTTCGCTTCCTCATTCAGTGTGAACTGCAGGTAACTAGAGGGATCTGCCAAAATTCTGGGGCGCATAAGTATTTGCTCACCCACAGGAAAAATACAAGGAACCCCGGCGATAAGCAGCTGCGCTGTAACAAATGTTTCCTCGTTTTCGTGCCAGTAAAAACTAACATTTATAGAAAGAATCATGTTTGCATTACCAATCGCGATGTTGCAACAAAACATTAGACAGTCGTTCCTTGGTGAAGCAACATTCTAATTTTGGAGGCGAAGCTCCTTAGGGTCTGGGTCGTTCCCTCCTCTGTAGTAGTAGTATGTATGCAGCCAGCTCTAGTTTAATAAATTGCTATCTAGATGGCGTTTCATGTATTTCTTATAGTTGCTGTTTAAAGATGACAGATGGCACTTGTATAATGCGAATGGCGCATGTCATCGGATGCCTGCGATCGTAAAAGGCGCTTGTTCTTGGCGCTCTTTTTCTTTCGCTCGGAGTCGCCGGATGGAGGCAGACAAGGCGGTCGCTCCTGGCGTGCTTTCTCTTTCGCTCGGAGTCGCCGGATGGAGGCCGACAAGGCGCTTGTTCTTGGCGCTCTTTCTCTTTCGCTCGGAGTCGCCGGATGGAGGCAGACAAGGCGCTTGTTCTTGGCGCTATTTCTCTTTCGCTCGTTGCCGGAGGCAGGCAGACAAGGCGCTCGCTCTTAGCGCGCTTTCTCTTTCGCTCGGGAATGGACACTTTCTCTGCATTTCACTGATCACAAAGCGGTTATAACGAAGGGACCACGTAAGCCAACAGTAAAATAAAAGTTTGATGTTTAAATATACACGGTGTTTCACACTCTTTATTGATGTACTGGGCGAATTTTACGGAAGACTTTCACGGTTTACCGATGATTCCCTCCGGAGCATTGCCCCACTCATCATCATTCACCCCATGGATATGCTGTGATGTTTTTGTTCATTGACTATTACAACATTTTTTCCCTCTGCATTTAAGCAACCCGCGCTATGAGAAACGTCACCAGCTGCACTAGCGCGGAGTTCTGAAATAAGGGATGCAAATACACAACATTCATTCTTTATTTCTTCTTGTTCTCATCCCCTTGAGCAATATTGCTCAGATTTGAAAGCGTTCTTGACTCGCTAAGCTTTCAGCAAAAAAGGCGGCATCAGTGTAGCGAGAACCTCATAATAAACGCGTAAACGCTTTGAAAATATGCGTTCACATCGTGCGCATCTAAACTTCAGATGCAATACTTAATGCACAATGTTGGAGTACTGTACTCTAGAAC
The DNA here is from genome assembly GCF_013339695.2 of Rhipicephalus sanguineus. Taxonomy (NCBI): domain Eukaryota; kingdom Metazoa; phylum Arthropoda; class Arachnida; order Ixodida; family Ixodidae; genus Rhipicephalus; species Rhipicephalus sanguineus. The sequence goes on along the minus strand of NC_051183.1, from coordinate 85,077,255 downwards.
GCTAGGATACATGGGTATAAATATTAACCGGTATTGAAAATATTGGGGAGCACTGCAAAAACACGTCGTTGTCCTGAATCGCCAAGGTAAGATCTAACAGCTGCATTCCATCCTTCTGAGGCGATTCATTAGTGAGCTATAGTTCATGCCGTGCACTTTATGTTGTCTTCTTGCCGAGAAAAGCAGGGATTCAAATTAATCGTTACCGCGAAACTCATGTATTCCTTCGCTTATAGATGTCAGACAGCCGTATTTACGTAGTGCGCCATGAAAGCTTTAAAAAATGTAAGACGTAAATATAATTTGCACTTGTTATTTGAAATGTAAATGAACTGTACAATTATATAGGATAGGGACAAGTCTAGAACAAATGTGAATTTCGGATGTTTTTACAGGGCCACCTCTCTCATTAAAGAGTGCAGAATTCATTTACATGCACATGATTTATTCAGAAACTTTACCTACCGGCTTTATTTTCCTGTGAAAACTACTTCCTGTTCTTAAATACACTGTGACATTTTTTTTAACTATGCATCACGCAGCTCAGAGTAATGAGGGCAATAAAACGGTTCATAAAAATTCCAGCATAGCAGGTATTTTACTATGTTGAAGACAGAACTATTCATGTGCGTTCCGAATTCGAAACAGCGCAGAACAACCACAGTGGAGGTAGACTGTTGCACAAGTGACCAGAATAGCGAGTCACCACTAGCCTTTCCGCGAAGCAACTGCTGAATAATATTCACCCGCTTGTGCATCTTAACCAAAAAGATGCAGTTCTAATACAAGCGATTTAGATTTATAGTATTTAAAAACCATCTTATGCTGCTTGCGTTTCAACAAAAGCTCCGCTGCGCATCTGCTAGCTAAATGTTTCCTTATTTGTATAGAATCTATAAAGTTCCTACTCGCAGAAGATGGTCATTGTGAAGGTATGCTTCCCCTCCACTAATTCACAAGACTGAGTGCAGCAGAACACATCATTTACGCATTATTAACCCTGGTGTTCGCTATTCTGCCTGACAAATATAGCAGGCGCTATTTGTCGCAAACAAATCTGGGGCGGCAGTGCGGCAAGCCTAGTATTTACACCTTGCAAGCTGGACTTTGATCAGCTCGGTTTAATGTGTGTATGGGTAGAATTTCTCTAAGCATTACTGACGTCGACTTTTTCTTTTAGGACCATGGTAGTGGACTGTCCAGTGCGACACTACTCCACCGGGGAATTGACAGCAAGCTCGAACGTCGTTGAGCGCAAGCACCAGAAGGCACATCAGTTGTGAAGCCATGAACCATCATATTACATAACCACCGTATCAAGCGAAAAGAGAACGCCACCGAAGCCATGCGAATACAAACTGCAGCAATAGCCATCTTATCAGGGTTGACCACGAGGCAACGTTTTAGGATGCCATTGGCGGATGGACCTGGTCGTGTGTAGGGTTACCAACCGTCCCGGACTTCGCCGGGCTGTCCCGACGTTTCATACGGCGTCCCGAGTCCCGCGCAGTCCCAGACAGTGCAGTTCTATGTCCCGGATTTGTTCCGCGACGTCCCCATCCCGACGTGCCCGTCCCGCTACAGAACAGGAAATTCGCACGAATAGCATGCAGGAAGCAATGTAGTAGTGGGTGCGAGGAGCTTTAGCCACTTTAGCTGAAGCGAGCACATTCTCCGGGAGGAGAAATTGTAGCGAGTAGCACGTAGCCAGCTGAAGTACTACTCCAAGAGGCCACAGCAGTAAAGAAAGAGTTGATTTCTCTGGAAGATGCCGCAAAAAAATATAACAAAAACTAATTTTGCTGGTTCTCTACTTTAGTGTATGCCACCCTCCACTCCCCGTCCCGACTCCCTTTATTGAAGAGTGGGTAACCATAGTCGTGTGTCGCATCATCAAGCACGTAAAGAACATCGATTACAATATAAAGAGACAGTCCGAAAAAAAGTTAGCTATCTCCTGTATTAAGAAGACCCCGAAAAAATTACCCTGGAAATTGAGACGATATGACAAAAATTCATATGATTTTCGCAGCGGCTTGAAGTTTGAATGATTGCCTGCGCATGTACGAAATAGCTTGTTCAGTACCCCATGAGTACTGTTCGTCTGCTCCCCGGTACCATTGTCTTATCAATAAAATAGAGGAGCGAAGTTACTCCGAAGACAATTCATTTCACTTATGCGTATGAATGCGCGCATTCACAAAAACATTTCGAAGCTTATATATACTGGATAACGCGGATATAACAAATGCGCGGTTCAAAAAGCTTTTATCTCGCGTGTCAGTGTTCTCCCTGTACCCATGTTATGTCCGCGCTATTCAGTATTCATAAGTACGGAGGAACTAGCGCAGACGCGAATTTTGTTAAGCTTTTCGTTGTTGTCTCTGCTTCTTTTAATCCTGCCCCTCCCCCCTCCTGCAACTAAGTGTGAAAATCCTTGAGCAGGGAATGCCGCTAAAGGTGACAATTAGTCATGAAGGCTTGTCTTATTCAAGGTAGATTTGACGAAGAGAAGGCCACTTGTGAATTTCACTTTGTCTCCAACGACATTCCCTGTTGAGGGAGTTTTCATCTCATATTGACTAATTTTACCCCGCACGTACGTAATAATATTTTTTGTTGGGTTTTACGCGCCGAAACCACAATACGATTATGAAGCATGGCCTTCCGACCATATGTCGTAAGGATTTTGACGTATTCTTATGCAGAACGCAGGGCTCTGACCAGCACTGAGGAACCGCATAATAGCAGTGTCCAAAGGGCTTGAGTTGAAACAACAGAGCCAAAATTCTCGGCCATAAAACGCACCGCTTAGCCATACGTACACATTTACGGTTAGACTACAGCCAATATCAGATTTTTGAACGGAGCGGGTATATAACGCTTGCAATGATAGTTTTTCATGTTTCAACGGCGCAAATTCAGGTGTTGGCTGGTTGTCTGAGCTGCCAGAGAATCTGCGCATAGATATCACTATGTGAAGATGGTGGCCATTCAATGGCCAGCTTCAAAAATTCTCTTGCTATTTGTGGCCCTCACCACCACCTTGTATATAGCAGCATATAAGAGGCACGTATTCGGACAAGGCACTCCTGCATGTGGCCGCATAGAAAGTGTTCTTAATCGGACATTATCCCCAAGTTCCTGTAGCTGCCGCGAGAGAGCGATGACGAGTAGATTCCGTTTTAAGAATAACATATCTGCCTAGGTGGGGAGGTATATTTACTTAGACAAAGGAAGAAAAAAAACGAGTGCCAACGCCGTCTCACGGTTTATTCACAATTTGGCACAGTTTGAATAAATCCGAAAAAAAAAACAAGTCTACGAGTGAGTCAACCGTATCGAAATTATCTCTATGGACAATATACAAGAAATGCTTAAGCACGTATTTTGGATCTTTAGAAATATCTATAACCACATTTATCAGCACAATATACATCAGCTTCCTGATGTATCAACTTAATTGACCTGGAGAACCACCGCTCCCAATGGAGTCGATAATGTTCGCTGACATCCCAATGACGTAACACCACTTTCTTATCGACGGTATGCCTCTGAGCTAACTTGAGTTCTTCCTTCTGTTTTCACTTGTGATTACAGTGTGATAAAATATTCTCTTCCAGAAGTTGGCAACATGTCAGGGCATAATTGTCTGCTGGGTGTGGCTTTGTGTAATAATAAATTTTAGCAATTTTCAGTGCTGACGACTGCACTGATCATATATCTAATCTTCGACATTTTCCTGTTTGAGTGTTTCGTTTGATTGGGTCAAGTCAAATTTCCCTGCAAGGAAAACTTCTCGTGTTTTTATGCCCATATCTGGTAATGTTACAACGTGAATTCTAAAATATTGAAAGTAGTGTTTTTATTTAGATGCGAGTATGATTTCCCCTATTTATGCGGTCGTTATCGTCTGGTCACTTACTGGCCGAAGAGAAAACTGCTAGGATAATTTTCAGTTTAAAAGCGAAAGCTACACGCGGCTAACGAATACGCCTTGAAACACAATATTTCATCACACGTTAACACAACTCATGAATTTAATATTTCATTTTACAGTCGCCAGCATGTGTTTTCTGGGACGGTATCATGCGACGCACAAGTACTTCAAGGGGCCATGGTCATCGATTGCAACATGCATGATATTATATTTGTGAATTTTCACAATTGCCGGGGATCATCGCTCTCCTGCGTGCAGCGATGGATGCAGACCCCACCGTATGCAGTTCGGACTTGGCATCGCCTGCGACATCAACCTCAAGGAAGAGCAACAGCCGAGATGACGACACCACCAGTGACAGCACTGAACTGTATACGGCGAGTAGTGAAGACAGCGACGACAATTTCATCCCTGCAGTGAAGCGCAAAGCTAAACGGCGAATGGTCGGTGCGTCTTCGCCAGCTAGCATCTCTACCGTGAAGGCTGCCTGCAGTCGTAAACGCCATACCATACTCTTTGTTCCTGTTGACTCTTCGGTCAACCTGAAGAACATAAACAGGCAAGTGATATCGGCACGACTCGAAGCTATCGTACCAAATGAGATACAAGATATTAGACTCAACCCACGGAAGAACATCTTGGCCATAGACGTTGAGCACCCGGCTGCGCTACATACCTTGCGAAATTTTACGGAGCTTGGAGACATCAGACTCAGTGCTTACATCCCGCAGGATAGCGACACGACGACGGGCGTCATTTATGACGTCGACGTTTCTATACCTAATGCAGATCTTCCTGTGCTGATAAAGCCAGCTACTGAGGCCACGGACATATAAGTATGCCGGCTTGGCAACTCCCGTTGCATCAAGGTGAACTTCAGAGGCGATTGCATGCCATCGCATGCGAAGGTTGGTCACTTTCGTCGTGTTGTCCGACCCTACATTCCAAGGCCTCTGCAGTGCCACAAATGTCTGAAACTGGGCCATGTTAGTGGCGTGTGTAACAACAAGCCAGCATACCCACGTTGCGCCGAACCCCGCAAAGCAGAGGCCTGCAAAGTAACTCCCCTAAAATGCAGCAACTGCAGCGGAAACCATGATGCCTCATCGAAAGGCTGCCCAGTACTCAAGAAGGAGAGGAGCATTCTGAGGCATATGGTGCAGGACGGATCCTCACGAAAGGAAGCAGTAACGGTTGTACAAAGACGGCGTTCCCGTCAACGACGGTGCTCGAAGAAAAGAAAAAGCAGTCATCTGCCAAATGTGTCTTCACCTACGCCCACACCGCCACCACCGCCGCCGCCACGACCACAGCGTCCGCCCCCGCCCCCGCCGCCAGGTGTGATTCGTCCAGAGGTGCAGGAAGACACTGAGGCGCAAAAGAGAGCATCCGACACTGATTGGCCTGCTTTACCGCGGGCGCACGTGCCTACGGAACGAAAGAATTCACAGTCGACAACGGCTACGTCAGCAGCAGGCAGTCTATCCGCGCAAGAGGTCCAGGTTTTTTCTGTCCTGAGGTCGCTGATGAGTGTTATCCGCACTCTCCTGGCTAGTCTGCAGATACCTGCCGCTAAATGCGTACTGGAAGTCTTGGACACACTCGAACCAGTACTTGCCGGCCTGCACTAACAAGATGGCACACCATACAACACATCCGCCTTTCCGAGAACAAGTCAAGGGCGCTTCTATAATTCAATGGAACGCCAGAGGTTTGCAGTCAAGAATGTCTGAATTTAGACAGTTCGTTTTTGAGGACAAGTTCCCCATCATCGTCATTTGTGAACCACATTTTTCAAAAATAGCTCGACTGTCGGGCTATGAATTATTTGTGTCTTCGTCATGCATTGAGCTAAGTCAAGTTGCTGTGTACATCCGTAAAGAGCTCACGTGTGTTCGCCAAAGAGCAGCGCCTAACGAAGGAAATCACTACGTGTATTTACATGTCAAAAAGAAGAAGTTGTCGTTCACACTGATAGGCGCATATATACCTCCGTCGCGTCGCCTTGATCAACAGATCATAAATGATATATTTGCCACGACTCCAGCACCTTGGATATTGATGGGCGACTTTAACGCCCATCATCCACTGTGGGGAAGCGTCAGGACAAATCGGAGAGGTATGAGCCTTGTTGATCTTGCATCACAGCACGGACTTCAGGTGCTGAACGACGGCAGCCCGACTTATCTCCGAGGAATAGCTTACAGTAGCTGACTGGACTTGACATTAGTGTTGCATAGTATTGTCACGAAAGTTCAATGGTTCACAGATATTGAAACTCACGGCAGTAACCATATTCCCACGTACGTGACAGTAAGATGCCAGGGCGGTTCTCCTTCTCCTGGACACTCAAGACGTATTGACTGGGAAGCGTATCACATATCAGTGGAGGACAAGTGCATGCACGGAACGCCGGAATCAATTGAAGAAGTGATTCGTAATGCGATGGAGACTTCTACGAAGATGGGTTTGAAAACATCGAGACGTACAGCACTCGAACAAGAGTTAGATCAACTTCGAGCTATCCGCCGGCGTGCCGAAAGATGATATAGGCGCACGAAATCCATCTATGATCTCAGAGAATCCAGACGCATTCAGAAGAAAATCCAGCGTCGTATGCACAAACTACAGGAACAACGATGGAAGAGCTTCTGTGACTCGATAGATCCCCGCAAGCCTTTGTCCTCCGTATGGAGGACTCTTCAAGGCATTCACTCACATCCGCAACAGCGTCATCCCTTCGCTGCTCTGGCACTACATCAACGTCGCTCACAGCTTGAGGTCTCTGGTGAATTTTGTGCCAAGATCGCTGGGGACATCGCTATACCGACCGACCTGTTACCACATGACGTTCCGGTTGCACGAGATCAGCAAATGAAGGTTCCATTCTCTATGGAAGAACTTCATGCAGCACTGAACGCGTGCAGGCGCTCGTCCTCCCCAGGCCCAGATGGAGTGACCTATGCTGCCTCACGTCACCTGGGTCCGAAGGCACAACGCTGTCTGCTGGACATATTCAATCAATCTTGGCATGATGGCGAAGTCCGGAAAGTTTCCGCTGGATTTGGCATCATACCTGCCCATCGCATAGCAAGCTGCGTCGGCAAGGTCATGGAGAGGATGCTGCTGACACGTAAGGAATGGTACCTAGAACATTATAACTGTAGAATGGATAGGGCGCAAACAGGGGCGCCAGTGAAAGACGAAGACGAGGACGGTTGTTGGTGCTCGTGCTTGCTCCGCTTCGGACTGCTGGTCGCTGAACCTGTACTGTTTATTCATTAAGCGCTCCGCGGACTCAACGCTAAACGCGTACCATCAAGTGGTGGAGAGTGCTGGTTCTCTTTTGCACCCTGGAACTCCGCAACCGGACTCTACCTTCCCTGTCAACCATGCCCGACGACGTCGCACAGCAGCATGCTGCCACACCCCCAGCTCCTCGCTGTCCCGGTATTCTAAGGGAGCGCGACCCAGTCATCTTCAGCGGTACTGATGAGCAGGACGTCGAAGACTGGCTCTCTTCGTACGAAAGAGTGAGTGTCAACAACAAGTGGGACGATAACGACAAACTCGGCCGCGTCCAGTTCTACCTGAGAGGAGTCGCGGAACTCTGGTTTAACAACCATGAGGCTGAGATTACCACCTGGGCCTCTTTCAAAACGACTTTCGCGGACGTATTCGGCCGACCGACAGTGCGCAAGCTCCGTGCAGAGCAGCGCTTGCGTGATCGCGCCCAACTGTCTGGAGAGTGTTTCACTTCCTATATTGAGGACGTCGTAGGCCTCTGCCGCCGCTTCAATCCTGCCATGTCCGAGGCCGACAAAGTCAAGCATATCATGAAAGGCATCGAGGACGATGCGTTTCACATGCTTGTGGCCAAAAACCCTCAAACAGTCACGGACGTCATTCAGCACTGCCAGAGCTACGACGAGTTGCGAAAGCAGCGCATTTCCACACGCCGTCCTAGCTTCGACACGACCAGTACGTCAGCACTCACCGTTGGCGCCATCTCTCCGGACCCGACGGTGTTGACTCAACAAATCCAGCAGTTCATCCGAGAAGAAGTTGCGCGACAACTGTCTCTTGCACCCTTTCTCCCAGGCAATGCCCATGGGCTCCCCTCGTCGCTGCGACAAACCATTGAGGAGCAAGTATCCGAAGCCCTTCCGCCTACGCACCAGCCGCCGCCTGTATCCGCGCCCTTGACCTACGCTGACGTCGCGAGAAGGCAGTCACATGCGCTGCCACACGGCACGGACTCTGCTCACTCCTCAAGTGCATTCTACTCAGCGCAGACGCCGGCAGGCCCGCCCGTTCCACTTTATCGCCGTCCTGTCACCCCTCCTCATAATCCTTGGCGCACAACGGACAACCAACCAATCTGTTACTACTGTTGTCTACCCGGCCATGTCGAGCGTTTCTGCCGCCGCCGCGTTGCCCGTCCAGGCACCGTTGACGCAAGTTACAGCTACGTCCGTCCACAGCCACCACAGCCGATGCCCTCCCACGCTACTTCAGACACCTCTTCATCCAACCGCCGAGCCTTCAACTCCCGTCGATCGCCGTCCCCGCGCCGACGTTCGCTTTCGCCAATGATTCGTCGTCCCTCGCCCGTCCAAACGGAAAACTGACCATCGCAGTTCCGGAGGCAAGAACTGCGCCGCTGTCGAAATTTACAAGACCTCGTTCTCAACCTGCTAACGAAATAACTGTCTTCATTGAAGGTGTTGCCGTGCAGGCCTTAGTCGATACGGGAGCTGCTGTGTCTGTGTTGAGCGAAGCAATGTGCCGCAAGTTAAAAAAAATTACGATTCCGCTTTCTGGTCTTTCTCTCCGTACGGCAACCGCACATCCCATACAACCTTCCGTGACGTGCACGGCTCGGCTACTCATTCAGGACGTTTTGTATGTCGTCGAATTCGTCGTCTTTCCACACTGCTCGCACGACGTTATATTGGGCTGGGACTTCCTTTCCACACATCATGCCATTGTTGACTGTGCCCGTGCTGAACTAGAATTATCAGCGATCTCCGACATCGATTCTGGCAAGTCATCTTTTCCTCGTGTCGTCGTCGCCGCGGACACGGACATCCCACCTATGTCTTCTGTTCGGGTACCGATCTCCTGCGACTATGCTTTCTCTAGCGCCATGTTCACACCGTCAGAAGCATTCACCTCTCGTAAGAACTTCATTCTCCCCTTTGCTCTTGTCACGATCGAAGACTCCTGCTCAAGCATTTATGTCACGAACCTGCTTTCGGTCGCAGCCACAGTATTCCGCGGAGAATGTATAGGGCGTCTTGAGGAGATTGATTCTGTTTGCGCTAGCCAACTGCTCGATCGCACAACAAGCCTCCAGGTCGCCAGCGTTGATCTCGTTACCACGTCCAACACATCTTCCCTAGACGCTTTCCTTCCATCAATTGATTCGGACCTTCCTATTGCTCAACGCACCCAACTCTTGAAGCTTCTCGACCGCTTTCGGACGTCTTTCGACTACAAGCAAGCCAGTTTAGGTCGAACGTCTGCCATCGTCCATCATATAGACACCGGCAGCCATGCACCCCTGCGACAGCGTCCATACCGGGTCTCTCACGCTGAACGCCGAGTTATTGATGACCAGGTGACTGATATGCTTAGTCGTGGCGTTATACAGCCGTCCCACAGTCCTTGGGCCTCCCCGGTGGTACTTGTGAAAAAGAAGGACGGTAGCATCCGATTCTGTGTTGATTATAGGCGCCTTAACAAGATCACACGCAAAGATGTCTATCCGCTCCCCAGAATCGATGACGCGCTCGACTGTCTGCAAGGCGCGGAGTTCTTTTCTTCACTGGACCTTCGATCGGGGTACTGGCAGGTACCTATGGATGAAGCTGACCGCCCAAAAACTGCGTTCGTAACTCCTGACGGCTTGTACGAGTTCAACGTGATGCCGTTTGGCCTTTGCAACGCCCCCGCCACCTTCGAGCGTCTTATGGACAACATCCTTCGAGGTCTCAAGTGGAACACGTGCCTTTGTTATCTGGACGACGTCGTAGTTTTTTCAAAGGACTTCGACACCCATCTTCTGCGCCTCGCAAGTGTCCTGGAATGCCTCACACAGGCTGGTCTACAACTCAATATGAAGAAGTGTCACTTCGCCGCCAGGAAGCTCACCATCTTGGGACATGTTGTCAGCAAGGATGGCATTCTACCCGACCCTGCAAAGCTCCGCGCTGTCGCCGAGTTTCCCAAGCCGTCGACCCTGAAAGAACTCCGGAGCTTCATAGGCCTATGCTCATATTTTCGGCGATTCGTTCGTGATTTCGCATCCATAATGGCCCCTTTAACACGCCTACTTGCTGATAGCCAAGGTGTCACGGCATGGTCTTCCGCTTGCGACGCCGCATTCGCGAAATTACGTCGTCTACTGACATCGCCACCGATTCTCCGTCACTTTGACCCAGACGCCCCTACCGAAATCCACACGGACGCCAGTGGAGTCGGCCTTGGCGCTATTCTTGCTCAACGCAAGTCTGGCTTCGACGAGTACGTTGTTTCTTACGCAAGTCGCACTCTCACCAGAGCTGAAGAAAATTATTCGGTCACGGAGAAAGAATGTTTAGCCATCGTTTGGGCAATTACAAAATTTAGACCTTACGTATATGGCCGCCCATTTGATGTCGTGACTGATCACCACGCCCTCTGCTGGTTATCTTCACTGAAAGATCCATCTGGTCGTCTAGCTCGATGGGCATTACGTCTCCAAGAATACGACATCCGCGTCGTCTACAGGTCAGGCCGTAGACATTCAGATGCCGACGCTCTTTCTCGCTCTCCCCTTCCCCATGACTGTGGCAACGGGTCTGTTTCCAGCTACGATTCTGCGGCCCTTACACACGCTGACATGCCTTCTGAGCAGCGTCAGGATCCTTGGATAGTCTCTTTAATGGAGTTCCTATCTAAGCCCTCACCACGTACCGCCACTCGCTCGATGCGGCGCACAGCTCGACATTTCACCATCCGCGATGGGCTCCTATACCGCCGCAACTATCTATCTGATGGTCGCAAGTGGTTGTTGGTGATTCCTCGCCACCTCCGGGCCGATATCTGTGCCTCCTTTCACGCGGATCCCCAATGCGGCCACGCTGGTGTAATCAAAACCTATGCACGCCTCCGGCTGCGGTACTACTGGCGTGGCATGTACCGCTTCGTTCGCCAATACGTGCTTTCATGCTCCAAGTGTCAGCGCCGGAAAAGCCCCCCACGTATAGTCACTGGACCGCTCCAGCCGTTGCCTTGTCCCTCCCGGCCTTTTGATCGCATCGGAATTGATTTGTACGGCCCCCTTCCGTACACACCAGACGGGAACCGCTGGGTGATCGTCGCTATCGATCATCTGACACGCTATGCTGAGACTGCCGCGCTGCCAGAGGCCACATCACGTGAAGTCGGCTTATTCATACTTCACCAACTTGTTCTTCGCCACGGCGCGCCTCGCGAGCTACTCAGCGACCGCGGACGCACGTTCCTCTCTGATGCCGTACAAGCCCTCCTCCGTGAATGCAACGTTGTGCACCGGACAACCAGCGCCTACCATCCACAAACCAACGGAATGACTGAGCGCTTTAACCGCACACTAGGCGACATGCTGTCCATGTACGTCTCCGCTGACCACACCAACTGGGACCGCATACTACCCTTTGTTACGTACGCTTACAATAGCGCTACTCAGTCTACGACAGGATTTTCTCCCTTCTTTCTTCTTTACGGCCGCGAACCTTCCTCATTTATGGACACCATTCTTCTGTACCGCCCGGACGCTTCAGAGTCCACAACTCTATCTGAAGTCGCCACCTACGCCGAGGAATGCAGGCAGCTCGCACGTTCCTTAACCGCACAAGACCAAGCACGCCAAAAGGACCTCCATGACGCAAACCTGCCTCCCCAGTCATATTCGCCTGGAACATTGGTGTGGCTTCGCGTTCCCTCCTCTGCTCCTGGCCTTTCCACAAAGCTACTGCAGAAGTATGAAGGCCCCTACCGCGTCCTAAGTCAAGCCTCTCCCGTCAACTATGTTGTCGAGCCCGTCCAACCATCCGCAGACCGGCGCCGCCGTGGCCGTGAGATTGTTCACGTCGACCGACTGAAGCCGCATTACGACCCACCAGTCGTCCCTGTTCCTTAAGTCGCCAGGATGGCTCCTTTTCTGCGGGGGAGTGATTTGTAGAATGGATAGGGCGCAAACAGGGGCGCCAGTGAAAGACGAAGACGAGGACGGTTGTTGGTGCTCGTGCTTGCTCCGCTTCGGACTGCTGGTCGCTGAACCTGTACTGTTTATTCATTAAACGCTCCGCGGACTCAACGCTAAACGCGTACCATCATAACATCTATCTTGATGCTATGGCTGGCTTTCGACGGGGTCGATCTTCAGTCGACAGCGTCATTGACTTGCTGACCTCCGTTCAGCAGCAGAAAGCTAAGAAGCGGCTGTCAGTAGCACTGTTCTTAGACGTGAAAGGTGCCCATGACAACGTGACCCACGAGGCTGTTCTCGAAGCTCTCGAAGCAGCAGAACTTGGAGGTCACGTCTTTCGATGGGTAAGAAGTTACCTCACAAAGAGATCCATGTTTGTCTTAACAGAAAATGGGCCTACGAATAACCATTTCACAAGTTGTGGCGTGCCACAAGGTGGCGTGCTGACCCCGACTCTTTTCAACTTAGTTCTGGTGGGGCTCACCGAAACGCTGCCACAGATGGCTAATATATCTCTATACGCTGACGATATCTGCATCTGGGCGTCTGGCGTGACACGGCCTCAAGTGGCGCAAGAATACAGAAGGCGGCAACATTGACATCTGCATACCTTCGCCAGCAAGGTTTGGCTATCGCTACAGAAAAATGTGCAGCAGTGGCATTTACACGCAAACCGATGTCCTTCTACATGCTATGCATCGAAGGCCAATCAATTGCTTATAAGAGCAGCCATATATTCCTAGGAGTCATTGTGGATTGCGACCTAACCTGGAGTCCCCATGTGGCACATCTGAAGAGAAAGCTCATATGCATTGAGAGCGTATTTAAGTTCGTTGCCGGAAAATCATGGGGACCATCCGTGCATTCAGTGCTGCAGCTTTATACGACCCTCGTTCTCGGATTTCTACGGTACAGCCTTCCTGCCCTGTCCAACACGTGCAAGACTAACATCCGTGCACTGCAGATCGTGCAAGCCCTAGCACTTCGGACATGTCTTGGCCTTCCAAGATGCTCATTGACAGTTGCAACTATCGCTATCGCACAAGAACAGCCGGTCGCAACTCATATCATCGTTGAGACGCTGAGAGCGTACATGCGGCATTTGTCAAGGCTACCGTCATCATTTAGCGTCTTTGCCAGCGCGGATGCCCCATGCCTAATTCTGCGGTATTGTGACAAAACACTACGACATATTACCAGCTGGCTTCAAACCTGCGATGCGTCCGGCATCTGCGTTGTGGACTCTCCATCAACCTGACGTGTGCTTATCGGTTCCTAGAATCGTTAAGAAGGCACGCATGTCACCGCTAGCCCTGAAGCAGTTGTCTTCGCGTCTGTTAGAAGAAACCTACATTGACTGCAAGCATGTTTACACTGATGGCTCCACTAATTCCAACAGCTCTACCGGGGAGGTGATTGTTCCATCTGATGACGTACTGTTACAGTTGAAGTTTTCTCACATCACGACGTCGACAGCCGCAGAACTCGCAGCGCTTCAAGGTGCGGTCATGTACATCCTTCAGCAGCCACCTAATCGATGGGCCATCTTTTGCGACTCCAGGTCAGCCTTACAAACAATACGGTTTGCTTTACGGTACGGATTACACGCACAATCCGTGTACGAGAGAAGGCACGACTACCACCAAGCACTCGAGGAAGAATATGATATTATATTATTGCGATAGCAATTATATGGACAGTGTCGGCTGCAAAATGTCCGTCCCCGTCACCGTCATTTACCGTATATGTATAAGTATGTATACATATAGAAAATCCACAAAGAAAAGTAATTCAGAAATACTTTCCGACGCACGGAATCGAACGGGTGACCTCTCGCTTTGAAGCCCGCCGCGTTAGACGTTAGGCCACGACAGCAGTCTTTGAGCCTGCTAACGGCGAGCTATTTATATGCACCATGTACTTCAGCATGCTTTCTTAGTTGCGACATAGATGGCGCGATGTGCGCGCGTGTGGTAGAGAAGCGTGTGGCGCGCTTTAAAGATCGTCGCCCCGCTCCTGCGAATGCCGTTGCTCTTCTTCCTACAGGGCGTGGTCGCTTTCGTGCGCTTATCTCGAGAAAAGAAGGGGCGGCCGGCGGGGTGCTTCGCTTCGCTCGCTGCAGCGGCCACGTTTGCGAAAGTAGCGCGCTGTTCAGACAGAAATAAGTAAAAACTGCGGCAATTAATTCGCGCTCGTCTTGTGTGTACCTGTCCGCTTCGTTTCGTCCATCCTGCTTTATGTTTGAGCAGTGCGCTTCAAGTGTCGAGCTGTGACGCATTAGTTCGCGCTCGTCCTGTGTGCGTTCTTTTCTTGCGTCCTTTGGGCTCGTGCGACGCGCTGGCGATTTCGAGCTACTTTCCGTTCTTCGCGTTACATTCCAATTTATTGCTATCGCATTCATTGCTTCGCCGTTGCGGCGAAACTGTGACTTTTTTCAATGGTTCCCGAGTCATTGCGGAATTATCGGCAATGATCGCGCGGATGAAGCTGCACGATCGATCATGACCAAGATCTGCGGGCACCCATGCCACTGTTGAGAACAGACGCCGCGTGGCGACTACAATCACTTGTACGCCGTATCACTCTTCTACAATGGAATACGCCGGGTTTTAAATGCGAATGCATTTCTTAGTCGGGTGTTGTCCTGCGTCCCTGGCCAGCGTGCGCACAGGTGTTATCTCTCCGCGGCGCTCCTCCTCGCCCCTAGCAACAACTGCGCCGCGCCTTGCAACCGGAGCAGGTGGTGAGCGGCGGAGGCTAAGGGAGAGGAGGAGCGCATGGGCGTGTGATGGCGCTCGCATCGCGGAGCTAGCTCGGCGGAGAGAGAGCTCGGGCGCTCCTCCTCTCTGCGCTCGGACTATATATATCATGCAGGGAGCGGACGCTTTGATGTCTTGAAAGCGATGGAAGTCGGTGAAGTCGAATCTCTCGCGGCAACGATACCATTAGGACGAAGTGTTACACAATGAAACTCGAGCATTACGCCTCTACGTGCACACTCTCGTCTCTCTTCATTAATTAATCGCACACTCATCGCGTGCACCCAAATGCTTTCGCATTTGCTCACGATCCCCTTCGGGGAGGTGCGGCTTTTTTTTCCAACGCGCGCCTGTATTCGATTGACTCAAATTTGCAACTTCGTTTGCCATCAGGGCTCTCAAGACGCGATGCAACTTTACTGTGCCGCATGTGGTTGGGCGTGGCATTTACGAATGCGTATTCGTGTCTCATTGGAATGGCCAGCAGTGCGGCATGCAACATTTGCGCCTGTGAGGAGACGCTGGAACACATTCTATGCCCGTGCCCATCATACCAAGCTCAACGACGTAGTATGGAAGTCAAGCTCCGTCACCTGGACTCAAGACCGCTGACAGAAAAGATCTTGGGACCTTGGCCTACGGTCTCGCATATGCGCAAGGCCACGAAAGCCCTCTTATGCTTTTTGAGGACCACCGGACTTCACGAGCGCCTGTGAACTAACAGCGCGAGTTCGTGTTGTGTAGTTTCAAACTGTCCATCCATCCCTTTCTTACTCTTCTTCTTTCTTGTTTACCCTTTCTTTTCTATTATTTCCCCTTCCCCCAACCCAAGTGCAGGGTAGCCAACCGAGCCAAAGCTTGGAGAACCTCACTGCCTTTCCTATTCGTATCTGTCTCTCTCTCTCTATTTCTAGGCGTTGTGCTGGGCAGCACACTGCCGTTGTTCCGCAAGTTTATATCTCCTTTATTTAAAATGAAAGAGCAGGATCGCCATGGGTTACAATTATTTTATACATTCAATGTTGTAAATGTCTTTATTCACTCCATTTTGACATAAAGTCGCAAGGTAGCACCGGGACACTTCCGATTTTGGCTTCGCAATAATGATATTACTTCTAACATCCCTCCACTATCACGCGCTACGCCCACTACCATGCTCTCTACTGTGGTATTAAAACAGCTACTGGCCATATAATTCTTAAATAAAATTTGAGTATTAGCTCCTGGTGCAGTACATGACTAATGCTTCGCGACACGCCTAAAATATTGTAATTCCGTTCAGTTGTAGGGGGGGCTATATCTAAAGTCATTTGCTCTAGAAATAATAGACTGCTGACACGTGCTCCATCACGCACATATTTAGCAATCAGTGTAGCCCTACCCTCTTCTTGGAAGGAGCACATGAGTGCTGTTACAGCTATGGATCTAAAATCTATTGGCATTGTAGCTTGCGTCACTGTAATACTAATCTATTTAATTCGCTATTTGACCTTTCTTCGCCCACAGTCAGCACACGCCTTGCCACTCTCGTTGCATCACCAAAAATACGTTGTTAACAAGACATCGTCAAGTCAGAATTGTGCAGCTGAATTTATACAGTTCCACCAAGATCGCCGTTGCGGTGTTGCCGATTTTAAACGCGACTTTCACCTCCAGCGTTTAGATATCCGCCACTCAGTTTAACTCTTGTGTTTGCAGTATATATTCATATCACATCATATCATCTCTCACGCATTCTAGCTGCTATCCACTTGTGAATATGCCTAAGTGGCCTGTGCATGAAGCGTATTTTTGGACTAAATAAAGCTTTTCGTTCATATACACTGCCCTGCGAATTTGCACCTGGCAACGAAATCCGCAAGCCATCATCAGCCACTCGCCGTAACGATTCTGGTGAACTGAGTGCATATTTTACCAGCAATCTGAAATACATTCCTGATTCGTATGGAATGCTGAACACGTGGAGGATATTAAAGACATTATGAACAAATATGCCAAAATCCAGGGGAATTCATATTCAACGCTTTGAATGATTGGCTGCACTCTACAATGAAAATACGACAGCGTAGACGTTTTGGCCACCTGACGGGTGGCTACGCAATGCACAGATGACAACAGATGAAAGATTACATCCGACTAGTAGTTATGTTATATCCTGCCGTAAACATGCGGCAGGAGGCCGCAATTTCTTGAAGTCAGCGCCGTGTGTGTGTGTTCTCCATCCGCCTTCGGTCCCGTTGTCGAAATTGATTAGTCCGCATAGGAGGCGCGAAAGATAGGTGGCGAGCACAAAAGTGTGCGCGAAGCAACACAGACAGAGGTGACAACGGGATAGGTTTCCCAGCCCAATCTTTATGACGCATGCATCCCATATTGCGTAGCTACTTAGTCATAGACGCAAATAGAGCACATCTCATCTCTTAGCATCAAAATATGTGTGTCAGAATGAGCTACAAGTATGTATGGTCCGTTGGGCATTATAATAGTTTAGCTTGCGGCAAGAACTCTCGGTGCGATCATTTCTGTGCATGTGTTTGGGGTTTATGCGGTAGCAAGATTTTTTTAATGCGAAGCATTATTTGGCGAACGAAACACGCTATCTATCTATCTATCTATCTATCTATCTATCTATCTATCTATCTATCTATCTATCTATCTATCTATCTATCTATCTATCTATCTATCTATCTATCTATCTATCTATCTATCTATCTATCTATCTATCTATCTATCTATCTATCTATCTAGCCGTCTACGTCTGGGTGATGTCGCGCTTATTTCCATACCTAGGTATGCTCCAAAATTTGCATACAATGACTCGCCCATTGTGGTAGTACATTCAGTCTCTGTAAACGCAGGAAAAGCAAGAATTAGACAAACAAAAATTTATGAAAGACCATTAGCATCGGTGAATGTAGTCATTACGCACAAAGACAAATACAGAAAAACGTGTTGCAACGAACCTCTGCAGCCAACCACATGGTAGGATTCGTTACTGAATGTATTGCGTCCGTAGTTGTGACGATGGTGGTCTAGAGCTACTTGCGCGGATACTTGTCTTCCATCAATTCTGGTTGGAGTATTCGCTACCCGGTCTTATAACAATGTAACATACATTGCATATGTGCTACTATGACGCTTCATCAAGCTGTAGTCTAGCATGCTCGATCGCTCCGAAATACGCCAACGGGTGCTTGTGGCATGTACATCGGGGCACCGTGGCGTGCATTGGTGCGCCTCAAGCAGCGCTCCCAGAGCATCCGTTTGGCTCGTCACATGCATATGCATCGGCAATGAGCTTCGTTGACTTGTTTTAGTAGATGTGTATTTGTGGACGCCCAATTAATGCATTTGTTAGCAGTCTGCGCCCATCCTCGTGCGTTCTTTCTAGTCCGTGTCTGCAAGCAGTGTTGCTTTTCAGCATAGAGGGCTGTATTATTCCCTCAACGTGATCGCTGCGGCCTTCTGTACGAATGGGCTAGCTTGTTTCAGCCGTTTAAAAATATGCAAACGTCGGAGGCTGTTTACTGGCCGTGTAATGTGGTATTTTGGGTAATTTTCGTTGAATGATGACTAATGTAAAGTAACGCTTGGTTTTGTAACTCATGGCTAGTGTCAGCTAAATTATCATTATTATCAGTCTGTAATGATACTGGTGACACTTTATGTTGCTTAAGTGATAATGTAAATCGCAATGCCAAAGCACCATTTGTGTTTGGCCTGGATAGATGTTTCTGCCATATTTTTATCGAGAAGCCAAGTGGCTTTAGTAAATCACTATAAAACTTTGTTAGTTTCAACATACTTAACAGAATAAAATGCAAAGAACATCATAGAGTACGGCTGGGATATATTTCAAGCATAATATGTAATGCGAGCGACAGGCTTTTAAGTATGCGCTGTAAATAGGTTGCGGTTATTGATGCTACGGTCCCAATTATTTGTCACGTTTCCCCACATAAGGCATAGTCTATCAACCTTAAATATCGTGCTGCCTGTAAGACACCACCGTATAAACTTAGCAACGACAATTCAGTGCTAAGAATGATTTAGCCACAATATAAGCTTATCGGATAGCGTCATCTTCATGTTACAAATGTATTACTAGGCACGTTGCGTTGGTGCAGAGAAGCATAATAAATTATGTGCAGATGAAAACCTTGTGCCCATATCAGCCGTACGTCATATCCTATATTAGACATAATTGCATTATTCCACGCAAAAGTTTCAGTATATATTGTAGCTTTGTCCACAGTGCACTTGAGGTGGCTACTCTACTGTCCAACTGTCTTCGGGGTACTTGTTTGACCCTTGGGGTGAACTGGCTAGGTGTAAGTTTAATTATGGTTAGCTAAAGAGAAATTATTACTATTACTGGTACTGTTTTTTTTTCTTTTTTAATAATTTTATGGAACAGATTTTTAAGAGGGCTGAATCGTGGATAATCGCGAAGCGCGTCAACACTCTAAACATATGTGACCCCACCATATTACAAATCAGCGTCGTATGCAGGTTCAAAAATCACTTAGAAACTTGCACATATGTAACCGCACATATGCAACCAACTGGCAAACCAGCCACAGAAGCAAACTTTGCTTTCTGCAAATAAGTCACATATTTAAGGTATTATGTTTTATAACATTTCCCCCACTTCTGCCGTGTGTTCCGTGTGCCACCGCGACGCGTGGTAGCCTCTCTTCGCTTCGAGCCCCCTTTGCGAGTATCCCGAGGGAGGCTACCGCACCGCAGGAGCTCTGCAATGTCCTGTTATTGCTTCCTGCTTTACGAAGAATACTGTTATGAGATTACAACAGCAGCCGAATTCGGTGGCATGGTTGTCCTTTCACATTAATTCTCTTTTACAGCGCAGCTCTTAGACGCACATTCCAGCGTTGAGCAGCGTCGCCATCGCCGTCACTTTTGCCGCCATCGTGGCCTTTGGTACGTGACCGATAGACATGAAAAACTAAAATGAGAAAAAAAATGACCGGGATGGAATGGCACCGGAAGCCGGGCCCTCTGCGTGGCAATCGAGTATTCTGCCACAGAGCCACGCTGGTGCTTGAAACTCACTTGCAAAAAGACCCTATACAGCCTTCATGTCGGGCGGCGAATCGCGTTAACCTATGTTATAGGGCGTGGAAGAAGAGCAAGATAACGACCATTCATCACACAATGGTAATTGCGCAATGAGTGTGTGGTTTACTGCTTCCCACCCACTGCAAAGTGTTGAGCCATAATTCTTCATCGTCATCAGCCACATACAGCATCAACAAAGTGCACATAATACATTATGTGTAGCGGGTACCACGTTTATCCGCAGGAAGACCAATAATGGCGGAGTGGGTGCCTTCCTACTTTGCAAAATTAGGATTTACGGTGTAGTCGATGCTTTGCCGAAAGCCAAAAGGTCAGACACGGATGGAATTGCCCCAACACGAAGCGTCGCTCAGAATTCGCATTAGACAGTATCGTAATCGTCGGTAATTTTTTTTACAGCGAAAGCTGTTATGAGATCATTTCCGCGGCCGTTTTTGGCGCCGTAGTTGTCCGCCGCCGCCGCCGGTGTCCGTAACCACTATCACTCGAAATAACGCAACTGAAAATTTTCTATCATTTGGTTTTCAGGGCGTCCTCGACCCGCTAGAAGTCTTCCAGGAAGCCGAAGTCGTAGTCCACAGTATGGTGCGTATTTTCTTGCCCTTCAACTATCACACTGCATCCAAAAGCTTCATCAAAAAATGACATTCTTGTTCTAAATATTGCAGTTGGAAAAACATGAGATTTCAGTCTCCTCAAGAATGGTAGTCTTTTTTTGCTATCTAAGAGGGCTTCTGTTACGGTTGAATAATAAAAAAAAACATGGCTTATCTCTCCGCCAAAGGAATCGGTATAACACGAAAGCAAACCTGTCTTCACAGAAGTAGTGCTTATTGTGTAGTGATATATGAGAGCTTGTATAATCTCTACTGGTGTTTGGCTGCTATAGCACCGTTCCACGTGGGCGCACCCATGTTGACGCCCAGTGGCACATCTCCATCGCGACGACTAACGCCCATGCTCATGATTTAATCATTGTGGTAGCTGAAGCTTTTAACATGTACCTGGACACAGCGTATCGTGAAGCCCGCACAAATATGAAATAAACTAGCACAATATTAACACTGCTACTCGATACGCAGTTCTTCAAGTGTCGTCAATTAAGGAGAGAAACGGCATCGTGTGTGCTCCCGAGTAATAGGGTAAGCTACGCCTGTGCTCATGCATTCACTACCACACTGTGCTTCAGCGACATGGGAGGCAGGTGTTCGTAGCTTGAGCCACAAACGCGCCCAGGCGTTCCACCTCCCCCTGGCCTTTGTCTCGCTCCACCAAGGCACACATTCGCCGTCGACATCGTTGCCTTTCTGCAGCGCTTACTGCAGCTGTTTTATTAGTCAGTGCTATCGCACTCGAAGCAGTCGGCGGCGAAACGCCGTTAGTGCATGTGGAAAGTGCAGTACTCCAACAACGAGCCGCCACACACAAACACGAAGCTAAATGCAGAGAACGTAACTGCGTCTACGTCGACTCCCTGATGCTTGCGCGGCCAATGTTTTTCGCTGGTATCAAGACGCTTTAACCATGGCCTCCGGGATTGCGCGCCGGCGTGCAATGTCGGAGGCTATGCTTTAACTGCGTTGTCGCCAAATCGTTCTCAATCGGCGGTAGTAAGCATTACTTCATTTCACCGCCCAAAGACGGCGGCACGCCCCCCCCCCCCCCCCCCCCGTGTAGCCCCGCCATCAGAGCGCACCGTTCGAGACAGAATATGTGAGAGATATAAGGCGCGCTTGTGTAGTGTCGTGCATCTTACACGACAGCATAGTCGGCAACGCGCGGGGCGCTTGTCGTCGTGGCCAAGTGGCTGTAGGTTCGATTCCCGGCGCGATACCTTTTCCGTAGTTTTTCCTTTCTCATCCGTTAGCGCGCATTTCATGAACGTCATATCAGTGGCTTAAATACGTCAATGAAATCTTGGTGGACCCTGGTATAAAGCACTTTCGTATTAAAGATCCACGGTCGCTTTAATATTACAATTGCAACGAGAAATACTTATGACTGGACAGGCGCACCGTAAACACAACCATCCAATGAAAGCCTGTACGCTTTGAGAGCAGTATCTTCAGTTTCACTATTATGCAAGAACCATCGCAAGCTGAACTATTACGAGTAGTGACATTCGTTATAAAGCCGTCTTTTATATATATATATTGATAAAAAGATACTGGGAGTACACAAAGCGCAAATTAAACGTGACATAACAAATAAACTGTTTATATGTCACCTTAAATTTAACATTGCTTCAAGAGAAGCGGTCTTCAGCCCATGCGCTCCTATTTGTTTCAATGACACAAATAAGTGAATTACCTATCGAACGTTGCCTGCTTATTTTTCTCGTGGCTTTCGTCGTTTTCTATTAATTTCTCTCTCTTCTTTCCGCTTTGTCTTGCTTTCTCCCAAAATAGTAAGCCGGCGTTGTGCCACTCTAGGTGCCACGTGACAGCCTGGTTCCGCCCTCCTTCCTCTGTGTCCTTGTGTAAGCATATATAAAAACAATCATAACAACAACAACAACAACAACAATAATATAATAATAATAATAATAATAATAATAATAATAATAATAATAATAATAATAATAATAATAATAATAATAATAATAATAATAATAATAATAATAACGCAAGATGCTTAACCAGCTAGCTCAACAACTCACTATTTTCGAGTCATACAAGAATCGCGCGCTTTTCTAACCACACGTGATCTCACTAGCCGATCGTATAGACTCGCACGTATTGACGTCGTCGTGCCAATTACTGAACATTGCAAGCTTGTGAAGTGCTGGCCGAGCTGCCGAGGAGAGCCGGCGACTCCACAATGCGAACTCGCGAAGCCGAGGTAATGCAGCAACGAAGGGTGGCCACCAATACTGATGTCAGCACGGGCCACTGAAATGAATACCGCAAGGAGAATTACCGGACATGGACAACTTCGTTGTGCGACCATCTTCGAGGACTGGATGGACCAAAGATTTTTTTTCTTTTGAGTCTTCACATTTTACGACGAACTCATATTCTTGCAGGGTTTCCTTCAGATCCAGGCAGAGGAAAACGTACTCCATCTGCACCACCAAAACAAAATCAGGGTAGGTATCGTCTTTGCATACATGCTTGCGAAAAGACTATCTTTTATGCCTACTTATTTCACACGCACTATGAGATCTAAATAGTACGTAATAGCGCGCATCGCTTAAGACGGCCTGATCGCTTAGTTCTAGGTTGGACTCACCACGCACTGAAAACACGAACGGACAGCACGCACGGCGCTACTCCTGTAAAAAAGCCGGACCTAACGTGTTCAATAAGGGCAAAACATCCAAAAAATGTTTACGTTGTGATATCATAAAGCTTTATGACGCCTGCACTATAATATTGGTAACGAATAGATGTGATTTTGAGCTCTTATAGTAAAGTTTACCAAGTTTAGAGTGTATACATTTTAAACATCGTAACCCCTACTATAGGTCCACAAAATCGCATCTATCCGTTACGATGTTTAGAGTTAGCTGCCTAAGGCCCCTCAGGCTAACAGGAAGTGAATGTATGCGTATTGAAAGCTGCCCCTACTTCCGCTTAAAAACCTCTGCGAAACAGCCACTCCACATTGATGACGCCTTTATCTAATCTTTATCTATCTGCCGAAGGTTCTACAAAGTCTGTAGATGATATTTATGTTTACGCAGTTATTGCGCCTGTTAGGGTTACCTTATAATCAACAAAATAATTTGCTATCTTTAACCTGAGTGCAAATTGTATATTGAGGTCTCCTGTTACCTGCGAACTGCTTTCCGCTTCATATTTTCGAGTACCTTGTATGAAATATAGAAATGAACATTTCCAACAGCTGTCTTGAAGGTCGAGATATTCCAAGAAGGACGCCAGTGTTTCAATTCTTTTGTTAAGTTAATCAAATAGAGGCAGATTTCAGAAAATTTGCTGAAAACGGAGGCAGTTTTAGCCGATATGGGGTCTAATTATCCAATAAGTGCTCTCCTTACACGACGAGGCAAGTTATTTGAGTTCGATGAATCCAGCCTTAAACGTTATTTTAAAACATGAGCTTTATGCAAAACACACGCCCTCTACTGATTCAAAAATCTTCTGACGCCATGCTATCAGCGCACCAAACACAATGACAACTGTCTGCAGGTGCATCCAGAATATTTGCGGAAACTTTTGAGCTATACATATTGAAACCTCCTTGATTGTCGTTAAGAACAAAACTTCCTGGGAGATGCTGACAGGTCACTTTCATTTTGGATTCCCGTGGTCATCTATAAGTTTTCCACTATTTACTCCGCTCAGTATCGCACGAGTATATGGACGTTTATTGGTCTAGTAACAGTCCAGATCTATGGTTACTCGAGAAATACCTCAGAGATAACTTGTTTCAGCTCTAAATATTACAGTTGAATTAAATGCATTACAAAAGAGCAAGGGGCCGCTCTACTACACTGAAGCCTGAGGAAGTGCATAGCACGGACACCAAGTGATTCCAGTTTATAGAGTTCCCACTGCTCCGTTTACCAAAGCGTCGATGACGCCATAGGTTGAAGTAAGCATGTAGGGTTTCCACAGCACGAGTGTAATTTTGTTAGGGAGATTCGAAAACTGGGTGTGCTATATGTGTGCTACTTTTTGCTGCGCTTTATCGACTTCCTGCTTGTTACTGCAGTTGAGATACGCGTCGTCTGCAGCAAGTGCCATCCGCTTGTTCCCATATCAGATGCAGGGACGCAGGGCCGGCAAAGCGTAGAGGGAGGGGCATTCGCTTGCTGGGCGACGCTATGACACCCTCTCGTGCGCGGCCCCGGAGTCAGCCGCTGGTTTCCGAAACGTTTTTAGCGACTTTTAGTTGAGTATTGCAATTGCTTCTTTTATTGGCTCTGTTAATGCGTTATTTTCAATTTTTCATTTAATATATTCATTATTTCTGTACAATGACACGCCAACCCCCAAGCAGCGTTGGCAGTATTGACATGTATGTGGTTCCATAAAAGGCCGCGGTTGAAAATGTATATATTCGTGGAAAAAACTACCCCTGGCTTTCTTCATCAATAATTTATCTTAACAATTTAAGAAGCCATTACGTGGCGGAGTGCTAATGGTATTCCATAATGACGTATAAGCAACACAGCAGCAGACACAATCTCATGTCAAAAACTGAAGCAGTGAACGGGACTTCCATATTCGAAACGGGTATGCACGGCTTTATGAAGGTGAGCTGTCCTTCAAAATACAAGCTACAGCGAACTGCCCTGTAGCTTTTTTTTCTGGAACGGTCGTTCGAATTGCGATCGCCATTTCTTGTCCGTTTTAACCAAAAAGAAGCATTTCTATAAAAAACGATATTTATTTCATGACAATAAAGCGATTCTATGCAGATTTTATCGCAACGACAGGCCCACAACATGTTAGTTCACTAAAGAGGGCTTTATAATTCTAGTCAGCATTACTCAAATTACAAATAAATATTAATTCGAAAGTACACCGGATGGCACAAGAACAATGTAACCTTTCTTGTCTGATACTGAGGTTACACGTCGGCGCATCACACAATTATCAGAATATCTTAATCAATCAGAACCAGTCGATCGTGCATAAGAATTCCAGATGCTGGCTATGGCTACGCTGTCTGTATTACACAGCGTGCGCTCTTCGCCAGCAGCAAATCTAGTTTTGTCACGCAGCATGCTTAAGGTTTCGCGGGTTTCAGTTTTGGCTTAAAACAGCATGCTCGGATATATGCACAGGTAATAGATAGCAACTAATTGCTTAACGTTTACTTTTTTTCTCTTTGGCACAGGATAGTGGTGTCACCACATCACCGGACAACCCCACTGAGGAATTGACGGTCTGTTGGAAAGCGACTGAGAGCGAAGGCCAGAAAACACAGCAATGCGCAAGACGTACATCCTCACAATGTGTGACGACCATTTTAAGGGCCATGAGAGTACCATGAAATTGAAACCATTGAAATGCAGAAATGCGCGCAATTGCAGGTTGCTCGAGGGTTTGAGGGTGACATTGGTTGGTGAGCACTTTCGCGTCGGACAAGCATGATCATGCTGTTGGAAAAAAAAATGAATCACACGTGCGATATTCCCACAATTGGAGTAAATGATTATATTTAGCAGACAACCACAAGATGACCCCTAAAGTCTAGTTATATTCTTTAACAATTGTTATCATTCTCGCGACAAGTTAAAGTCGCAAGGAATACCTGAGCCTCCACAATTCTGAACGTCGTTCCTTCAGGGTACTCTAAGACTGCTCGTCTGTTCCTCGCTATGAATGTGTTAATAAAATATCTGAAGGAAATGTATTTTTATTTGCTTAGAGGCGGGCACCAATACCGGAATTCTATTTCCAATACATCTTCATACACTGCCTGCTTTTGCTTTAATTCTCGTAAAATGCAGCGTGGTATAACGTATCCTTCCGCGGAAGCCGTGGCGCCAGGTTCGCAGCTGACAAGCTCTGAGAGCTGTATAAGACAAAGGACGAGTCAGCATGGTCCTGAACGTTTGTGCGGTGCGACTGTGGTGTC
>NC_051183.1:85012931-85050568 GCF_013339695.2 Rhipicephalus sanguineus | reverse complement strand
CAACCTCACAAGCCGCCAGTATTCCATGGCGACTCGTTCGAAGACGTGGAGGACTGGTTGGACCTCTTCGAGAGTGGCGAACTTGAATGGGGGACGAGAGGGAGAAGCTTCGTCGTGTATACTTTGCTTTGGAAGACTTTGCAAGACATGGTTTGAGAACCATGATTCCTCTTTTTCTACGTGGAAGGATTTCGACGGCAATTGCTGTCTACTTACGTCAGCACAGACCGAAGGAAAAGGCGGAGGCTGCTCTTCAAACGAGGACCAGCTCACAAACGAGAGCGTGGCAATGTACATCGAGGACATGACCCGCCTATTCAAGCGTGCGGATACGAACATGAGCGAAGACAGAAGCTACGACATCTTATGCGGGAGTGAAGCAAGAGCTATTCGCTGTTCTCGTCCGCACCCACCTCACACAGTTGCTGATTTTCCGTTCGGAGGCGACAAGCCATCGAAAGAACACTGGAGCAGGGCTCGGCAGTACAACCGGGACATAAACTGTGCACCTGCACATGTCTTCTCCGGAAGCCTGCGGAACGACCATCGAAGCCCTGCGAGAGCTCATCAGATCAGTGATCAGGAAGAGCTGAGTAAGTTGCAAACACCTCAGACTACAGCTGCGCTATTCAGTCGTCGACGTTGTGCGGGACGAACTGAGGCACGGTCATACGGGAGCCGGAGCGTGCGCCGCAACCAATTCGACGCACCCCAACGTACTCCGAGGTACTCAGGCAACCCGTGGTGTACAGCAATGCCAGAAGTTGCGATGGCACCTCCATACCCACCCGCAGCACGCAACGCACCTCGTCCGCCTGAACCAGTTCGCCTACCTACATGCGTCCAGCACGACAAGTGCCGTCTGCTCGCTATGGGGAGCAAAGGCCCCGGAAAAGTGACGTCTGGCGTGACCACGAGCGTAGGCCTCTGTGTTTTCATTGTGGGGAAGCGGGTCATCTGTACAGATTCTGTCCTTACCGACAGGCTGGATTAAGAGGCTTCCCGTCGTATGCACCGTGCCCCCGAAACGGCGAACGACCAGCAGAGATAGAAGAGTACCTGTCCACGCGCCAGAGTCCACTTGCTCCACGCCACATCAGCCAAGGTCACCGTCGCCCATGCGCTACCGTTCACCGAGCCCACGTACATCTCCCAGACTGCCTGGGCGTCGTTCTCCAAGCCCACACCCGGAAAACTAAAGCAAGCGACCTGTGGAGGTGAGTGCCGCTGATAACCACAGTTACAAAGATCCTCCATCATGGTTTCCAGGGTGACGAGGCTATGTCTCCAGCAGATGAGAGTAGCAGTGCAAAGATTACTTCAGATTTGCGGTTGAAAATAGACGGATACGAGCTGAACGCCTTAGTTGACACCGGCGCTGATTATTCGGTAATAAGTCACAAATTGGCAAAGAAACTAAAAAAAGTTGTGACTAAATGGAGTGGATCGCAGATACGGACAGCAGGTGGTCACGTTATTACGCCCCTTGGCAGATGCACCGCAAGGCTCGAAATAAGAGGCTTTACTTACGTTGCCGACTTCATTGTACTGCCGGAATGTTCAAGGGAGCTCATATTAGGAATGGATTTTTCTACAAGCTAACGGCGCCATAATTAACCTGCGTAGGTCCAGTGTGTCATTTTCGACCGAACAAGCTATGTCTGCGGAGGAATCGGTGGAGCGACGCCTTACTGCTCTGCGCGTTGTTGATGATGATGTCACTGTGCCGCCACGTTGCAGTGTAATGGTGCTTGTGGCGAATGAGGCATTTCACGACCGCGAAGGAATAGCGGACGGAAACGTAGGGCTGTTTCTGAACAAAGGAATTTGTGTGGCGCGGGGTCTTGTACACTTACGAGGGTGGTCTGAAAAGTTCTCGGCCTCAATAAGAATCACGCGAGCGAGAACTTGTAGCACTCACGTGCACGTTCATACAAGTCTCTGCAAGTCTCAGATGGAACGCCATCTAGTGTCGATTGGCAGTTTGGCTTTGACAGTCGATCACAGTGGGTGTAGTGTGAAGCACCGGAAGGCATGGAGAAGCTTGAGTACCGTGCGGTGATAAAGTTCTTTGTAAAAGAAGGTTTATCTCCGAATGAAATTCACCAAAGGTTTGTTAAAGTTTACAAGCAAGATTCGCCTTCATACTCCACAGTCAAGAAATGGGCTGCTGAGTTTAAGCGGGGGAGAGAGAGCATTGAAGATGGCCCGCGCGAAAGGCGCCCAAAAAGTGCAACAACTCCTGAATTGATTGACCGCGTGCACGATATGGTTTTGGAAGACAGGAGAGTGAAGTTGCGTGAAATTTCCGAGGCTGTTGGCATCTCAGTGGAACGTGTATGTCTCATTTTGCATAACGAATTACACATGAACAAGCTCTGTGCAAGATGGGTGCCGCGCATCCTTACTCCTGAGCAAAAACGCAACCGCATGACGATGTCACAGCGTGCTTTGGAGCTGTATAACAAAAATCCAGCGGACTTTTAGCGCAGATTTATAACAATGGATGAAACTTGGATTCACCATTACACACCGCAATCGAAACAACAATCAAAGCAGTGGACTGAAGCCGGGTCCTCTGTACCAAAGAACGCCAAGTCAGTTCCCTCCGCAGGAAAGGTGATGGCCTCTGTTTTTTGGGACGCTAAAGGCATTCTGCTTGTGGATTATCTTGAAAAGGCTAAAACCATACTGGGGAGTATTATTCTGACCTTTGACTCAATTTAATCAGAAAATTCGTGAGGAAAGACCAGGTTTGCAGTAGAAGAAAATCATCTTTCATCAGGACAATGCACCGGTGCACAAAGGACATCTTGCAATGGCTAAATTTCACGATTTTAAGCACGAATTGTTGGAGCACCCACCCTATTCTCCTGACTTGGCCCCGTCGGACTACCACCTGTTCCCAAAACTCAAAATCTTTCTTGGTGGGCAATGTTTTTCATCAAATGAAGAAGCGATTGCTGCTGTGGATGAGTACTTTTCAGGACTTCCAAAAGTCATTTTAAGGACGGAATCCTGGCTCTGGAATATCGATGGACCAAGTGTGTAGAGTTGAGAGGAGACTACGTTGAAAAATAAAAATAATTTTGAAGGTCCAAAACGCTTTTTTCTACATCAGGCCGAGAACTTTTCAGACCACCCTCGTAACCAATGGCCGCGCAGATGTCCTACTTACTAATTTCGGGAACGAATGTCAGCACATCGCACAAGGTACGGCTATCGCCTATTTCCACGAGTTCTGCATGGCGACTGAACTATGCAGCTTAGCAACAATGCCAACCGCTCTACCAGGGACCTGCAACGTCGAAACATCAGTTACCGTCAACCATAACCTCCCAGAAACTCAAAAGACACGGATATATGCCCTTATAAAGGAATTCTCTGACTGTTTCTCCACTTCCTCAAAGGTGCGACGCACACCTATTGCGAAGCACAGGATTATAACAGAAGACGCCTACGAGACCGATATGCCAGCACCCATATAGAGTATCTCAAAAGGAAAGAGAAATCATCAAGAAGCAAGTCGAGGAGATGCTTTCAGATGACGTCATCCAGCCTTCCAACAGCCCATGGGCGTCTCCCGTAGTGCTTGTTAAGAAGAAAGACAACACACTTCGATTCTGTGTCGACTATCGAAAACTGAACAGCGTAACTAAACGGGATGTATACCCTCTGCCGCGTATCGATGATACGCTAGATCGGCTGCGATGTGCAAAATTTTTCTCCTCCCTGGATCTCAAGAGCGGATATTGGCAGATAGAGGTGGATGAGCGGGACCGTGAAAAGACGGCATTCGTAACCCCAGACGGCCTCTACGAATTTAAAGCGCTCCCATTTGGCCTGTGTACCGCGCCAGCGACGTTTCAGAGAATGATGGACGCTGTCCTCGCGGGATTGAAATGGCAGTCATGTTTGGTGTATTTGGATGATGTTGTAGTGTTTTCCGCAACATTTGACCAACATCTAGAGCGACTGCGCATAGTATTCGAAGCCATCCGCTCAGCACAGTTGACAATTAAACCAGAAAAATGCCACTTCGGCTTTGAAGAGCTGCGATTCCTTGGACACGTCGTTAGTTCTGAAGGCGTTCGTCCAGATCCCGAAAAAACAGCTGCTGTCGCGAGGTTCCCGACACCCAAAGACAAAAAATCAGTACGTCGTTTTTTGGGTTTATGCGCGTACTATAGGCGATTTGTGGAAAACTTTTCCAAGATTGCCGAACCTCTTACAAATCTAACAAGAGACGACGTGCCCTTTATGTGGGAAGTCGAACAACAGGAAGCCTTTGACGAGTTAAGGAAACGCCTACAAGCTTCTCCAATCCTTGCCCATTCCGATGAGACAGCGGACACTGAAGTTCATACCGATGCGAGGAATGTCGGCCTCGGCGCCATCCTAGTCCAGTGCCAAAACGGTGAAGAGAAAGTGTTAGCCTATGCCAGCCGCAAACTCTCGAAAGCTGAGACAAACTACTCTGCCACCGAAAAAGAGTGTCTCGCGGTCATCTGGGCAATAAGTAAATTTCGACCTTACCTCTATGGTAGACCATTCAAAGCAGTCAGTGACCACCATTCCCTGTGCTGGCTGGCAAATCTCAAGGATCCGTCAGGCAGACTAGCAAGATGGAGCCTTAGGCTGCAGGAGTATGATATTACTGTGGTGTACAAATCCGGGAGAAAACACAGCGATGCCGACTGCCTTTCACGCGCACCAGTCGACACAAGTGTGCCAGAGGACGAAGACTTCCCGTTCCTAGGCATCGTCGACGCATCGGAAATCGCTCAACAACAACGAAATGACCCAGATTTGCTGTCGCTTATACAACGCCTCCAGGGACTCGACGTTCAAGTTCCGCGCATTTTCTCCAGAAGTCTTCCTTCGTTCTGCCTTCGAGGAAGTGTCCTTTACAAGAGGAACTTCGAGCCCAACGGCGAAAAGTTTTTACTGGTCGTACCTACAGCTATGCGAGAAGAAATTCTGCACGCATGTCACGACGAACCCACTTCTGCACATATGGGTGTGAGCCGTACATTCGCCAGAATTCGTCGGAAATACTATTGGCCTAAGTTGATAGCATCAGTGCGGCACTACGTCAAAACTTGTCGTGAATGTCAGAGGCGCAAAACTCCATCCGTGAAACCAGCAGGCCTTCTCCAGCCAATCGACCCGCCGGATGCCCCATTCCAACAAGTTGGGATGGATCTCTTAGGACCTTTTCCGACATCATCTACAGGCAAGGAGTGGATCGTTGTAGCCACAGACTATCTGACCCGTACGCTGAGACTGATTCTCTGTACAGTGCAACAGCTCTTGAAGTTGCCAAGTTCTTCGTCAACAACATAGTCCTCAGGCATGGTGCGCCCATCGCAGTTATTACGGATCGTGGAACAGCTTTTACTGCAGACCTAATGAAATGTCTGATGCGAATGACACATACAGATCATAGAAGAACTACGGCATACCACCCTCAAACGAATGGATTAACGGAACGCCTGAACAGAACTCTAACTGACATGCTTTCAATGTATGTCGATGTTCAACATAGACTGTGGGATGAAATATTGCCCTACATAACCTTCGCATATAATACAGCCGTTCAAGAAACAACTCGAGTTGCGCCATTCGAACTTGTATTCGGCCGAAGAGTAACTACTCCATTGGATGCCATGTTGCCACTAGATGACGAAAGCAGCTATCCACCTGACCTAGACGATTTCTTGCAAAGAGCCGAGGAAGCACGACAGATGGCAAGATACAGAATACGCCGCCAACAGCGCGTCGATTCCAGTCGGTACAACCAGCGACATACTGAGGCGCTTTATGAGCCCGGTGACAAAGTATGGATATGGACCCCAGTGCGCCGCCGTGGACTTTTCTGAAAAGCTTCTTAGCCGATACTTCGGGCCTTACGAAGTACTCCATCGTGTAAGCGACGTCACTTACGAAGTCAAGTCCGCTGGACACGGCAGCCCAAGACGACGCAATCCCACGGAGGTGGTACACGTAGTCCGCATGAAGCCCTACTATGAAAGATCACCGGAAAACGATTGAGCCACACCAGGAATCCTTTTATTGCCTGACGCATCGGGACGATGCGTATGAGGAGGGGGATAATGCCGCGTCATCTTAGCCGCATTCAAATAACGCGCCCATCCATGCGCATACAGGACACGCATGCGCGCCGTATTGTCGTTGCCGCGCAAAGACCATCGTGGCACACGCACCTGGTCGGACCCGGCTCGCATGCGCCACGCGCTCGGGACTTCGGAGGAAGAGAAAGAGGAAGACAGTGGGATGTTCTCTATGGTGTTCGACTGAGTCGCAGTTTTTACGACCGCAGCCACTTAGAGTTGTGGGCACAGGTTCGCCCTTAATAAATACGTTTGTTTGGCTAGTCTCTGTGCTTCAGCATCGCTACAATATAATAGCACCTATGATGGCTGCATTCTGTAACGAATTCTACATTATGCGCGACTAATTCAAGCCTTACTGAGCGCCTGGGCGCTTTTTTTGCGCGACGTCGTTGCTTCCGGACACTATGACAACTTCTCGCCTGTTCATCGGTAGCAATGCTACAATAAATTATCTAAAGCACATAAATTCGACCACTGCTGATTCTACGTATGCATACCTACTGGTTACCAGCGTTAAGCGCATGTCAACACATTGCATATTTTCATCTACCTAAATGATGTGCCAAAATGGCTTCCGTGTAAAATAATTTTTCACTCTGCATTTGGAGAATATTTTAAAGGTGAACTTATTTGCCTAGCAGCAATTACTGGTTTGCTATAAACTGGCCGTAAACCCTACGAACTATAGCTTTGAATTTAGTTACTTCGTTTATAAGCATAAATACACAGATTACAAAGTCTTGAAGGTATCAGTCAAAGAATTTGAGCGATCAGAAAACTTCAAGCTATTTATATTACTATAAAACTAGAAGGTGACAATATTTACAAACAAGCCGCTAGTGCATACCCTGGCCTGTGTGGTACAACACTGTCATCGCTATTTGTGAAGCGTGCAATAGAAAAATATTACGAGGTTTATTATCGGCAAAATGATATATCAAATAAAATATTGTCGGCAAAGTGGGGGCAAGCGAAGCTTGGCATGTGCGCGCCTCACCTATTTTATTCCTATGGCATTGCGCAATGCTCCTTTAGCCTTTTCCTTCCTTCGTGCCTGTAATTTTGGCTTCATCCACGTGCTTAGCAGTGCAACACATCCTTTGCTGCAGGCAACAACGACAGTCATGCGTGAAGGAAATGCGGCAACGTGAAATGAAAATTGACCTCGATAGAAGATAACAGTTCTATATTAGAATTGGGTGATCGCCGCCACGCTCACGATAGAGAGAGCATAAGTAATTGGAAAATTGGCGCATACATAACTAGCGCACCTTCGAGGGCCTACTTGTCTACACCCGCTTTTCCTCCACACTCGCCGCCACCAATCTTCTCTCCAATTATGCCGCCGCCGCAGCGACCGAAATCGGAACTCATAAAAGCTTCGCCTAATAACAATCTTCGCATTATAACGGAGAACATACATTCGAACACTGATGGTACAAAATGGGGCATACATTTTGCCGTGCTTTGCCTGAAACACTACCGATCCAAGGGGAAAGAAATATCAGCTGGGGCAACCCAATCATTAATATGCGCATTCCGTGAAAACAGAGAGGTGTCGTCGGTGTTTACTGTGGCAGTTCTGTTGTGGTATCGCCACATCTTTTCAGCGGCTCGGCGGACTACCTGCGTAGGAACAGATTTGAGGCCTTCACGCCTCACTATAGCGAACTGACGTTATGAATGGCCACGTAATGTCACAACCTTGCGGCCATTGGGAAGTTACGTCGGAAATAAACAAAACGTTTATTTTTTGTTTGCTGGCTCAATAGCTTTAATGAATAGATGTGGATCAATTTTCGTGTTCCTCGATGCTATCAGCGTAGTTGTCAACTTGCCACTCAAAGTAGCATAACCTATGCTCGTAATGTGATGTCTTTTTTGCAGTGGGATAATATTTTAATTATATTTTGCAAACAGTGAATCACTTGCAGTGAGTTTTAAATAAGCGTGTTCTTACTATGATCTCTCCACAGGTATTAGTTGTGCTATTTTGAGGAATCAGTATGCACACAAAGTGTTATGCCTTGAGGGTAAGTCTATGTCGCAATAATAAAAAAGAGTGTAGCGACCCTCATACACCGCTACTTCGGCTGTTTCCGCAAGGTAAAGGTCTTCGGAGGGTTAGGCCCTCCTGGCGTCGTGTCTTGCATGCAAACATTCTTTCATTTAGCGCAATAAAGATATTTTTGACAAAGAAACACCATAAATTTTCCTTGAGGAAACTACGCAACTTGCAAATGGGCACACTATCGAAGCTGTTTTTTTGGCCATGTCAGACATCGCTCCATTTGCATCTATCATCTGTGTAGCTGAAGAATCATCGAAACAAAATTATTCTCCCGCAAAGCAATTGGTTGAGTATGTGAGGATCCCTTTAACTAAAAGCGAATGTCCATGATTGGTTAAGAAAGTTTCGATTTGTAAAGTAATCGTAAATGAAATGTATTGTCAAGCAAATATAGTAGCCCAATTGTTAATTAAATTTCTCTAAAACGAAAATATATATTGAAAAATTTCACAAGATTGTGCCATATTGCAAAACTAGAAGTCTGTAACTTAGCTTTCAGAGATTCCCCGAACTAAATCCACCACTTTTGCTTCCTGAAATGCCTGCACGTTTGTCAAAAATAAGAACATGTTTACAGAAACATTGTTGTTACAGGTGCTGTTTTAACTACTAACAAAATCAAAATCAAAAATACCGGCATGGTTGTGAAAACATACACGCGAACATAAGAATTCTTTCTTAAGTGAGGCGCATAGCGAATTTTCATCAGTAAAATACATTTGTTTTGCCTTGAAGCAGCACAAGCATACGGCGCCGCCACATATTCAGGTACAATGTGGTATCCAAATACTTGAAATTCATATCTGTAATTGCTTCGGTACATACCCGCATTGGTATTACGCCTGTCTTCTCGCAGACTTCCTGAACATGCAGAATATCATGGGAAATATTGTCACGTGGTTCGTATCTACGCTTGTCCTCTGCGTAGATACGCAGAGGACAAGCATGTACAGCTGACAAATCACTGTTGGGCGAGCTTGTGCCCAGGAAATGAAAAGTCGGAGTGCAAGCAATAAGCGATGTAGTACACTGACAGCGGCGATAATAA
This sequence comes from Rhipicephalus sanguineus, assembly GCF_013339695.2. Lineage (NCBI taxonomy): Eukaryota > Metazoa > Arthropoda > Arachnida > Ixodida > Ixodidae > Rhipicephalus > Rhipicephalus sanguineus. The sequence goes on along the minus strand of NC_051183.1, from coordinate 85,041,312 downwards.
TCGTTGGCCACCGGTAATCTCATCGTCACCAGAACGCGTCGTCTTTTTACATCAGTGACCGAACTTTCCAGCGTTATCGCTGGTATTCCCGTAAGCTCCCCTCTAAACTTGATCATTCGCCTTCCGCGCGTAATCTTAAACAAGCAGTCTCAAACTATCGCGAAGCTTCCAAACATTCAGGGGCGGCAGGCCCAGACCGCTCTAAGCCAGCATAGCAACCGATCTCCGTACTGGTCCCTTCTTTCGGGTGCAATACAGAGACCACCACCACCGCTGCTAACAGTTTTACAGCGAAAGCTGTTATGAGATCATTTCACCGGCCTTTTTTGGCGCCGTAGTTGTCCGCCGCGGCCGCCGCCGCCGCCGGTGTCCGTAACCAGTATCGCTCGAAATAAAAAAAAGAAAACGAAATAAGAAAAAAATTCCAGGATGGAACGAGGTTCCAACCTGGGCCCTCTGCGTGGGAGCCCAGTATTCAACCTCTGAGCTATGCCGGTTTTTTTTTATCATGGTATTTAGTAGAATGCGTATGAAAATAGTACACAGTATCACAACAGTAGAGTTACACTACTACAGTCACTTAGCGACAATGAAAGTACAAGCACTTCCACAAAAACTAGAAGACTAACTTATAGCCCTTCATTCCAGGGAGAGTTCTTCATTAGGTGTTGCACAGAAAAGGTTCTGAGCCATGCCGGTGCATTGAAACTGCTGTGCAAAAAGGTCCTATACAGGCTTCATCTCGGGAAGGAACCACATTAGCATATGCAATACAGCGTGACAGAAGAGTAAAATAAGCAGCAAGCGTCGCGCAACTCGTCGCACAACGCGAAGTCTGTAACCAGGCGTCACACAATGCTAATTGCGCAATGAGTAGGTTGTTGAATGCTTCCAACCCATTACAAAGGACTCTGCCATAATTCTTCATCGTCGTCAGGCACAGCATCAACCAAGTGCTCATAATGCCTTACAGGCGTTTATCAGGTACCACGGCTCTTCGTAGAATGACGAAAAATGGCCCAGTGCCTGCTGCCCTACTTCTCAAGCATTACAATGATTTATAGCGTAGTGGGTTCCTTGCAAGTGCACTTGTAGTGGTTGCCAAGGAAGCCCATAAGCGCATGATCCATTTTTTCGGGGTCTCAGATAAACTACAGTGATTTAGAGCGTAGTGGGTTCCTCGCAAGTGCACTTGTGTTGGTTGCTAAAGAAGCCCATAAGCGCATGATCCATTTACTTGGGGTCTCAGTAAAGTTCTTCGCCCCACCCCGTCTCTCTCCCACGTCAACGTATGTTATACAGCATGACGGGAGAGGGAAATATCAACCGGGCGTCACCCAATGCAAATTACAGAACTGGTGGGCCGTTTAAAGCTTCCAACCCATTACTAAGGACTGAGCCATAATTCTTCATCGTCATCAGTCGTCGCGTCAACAAAGTGCACATAATGCCTCACAGACGTGCAGCTGGTGCCCCGCTTCTCCGCAGAATTACGAATAATGGCTTTGTAGGTGCTTCCCAGCTTCACAAAAATTGTGATTTATGGCGTAGTGGGTACCTTTCTAGTGTACTTGTATTGTAGCCCCAAGAGAGCTTACAACGGGCTCTAGAAACGCCGCTCTTTCAGCTTTCGCTGTGACTGTGATGCGGTTTCAGCGCAGGCCTGGCGTTTTTTTTTTTGGTGAGGAAAAGATGAGTACATCAAAATGAAGACATTACAGGGTGTGGCAATGCCCCCTCTGAAAAAGAATCGCCCTGATGCTGAACACATTTGCTGAACTTACTATATCTTATAACTATGAATAGTTCTCAGATATAGTAAGCGTGCAACTTAACTATTCAAAGAGCACAAAAGGAAAGAAAATCTGATGAAGCAATAGCGGTTGAAAGAATGAAGAAAAGCAGTTTAATCAAGTATAGAGATGAGACACACAAGTTGTGTTCAAAAACAGCCCGAACTTTTTCTGTAACGCATTTAGTGCTTATTGGACAACCTTAGAAGCCATGTCCCCATCAATGTAGTACCCCACACTTGCAATACACAGTTCCAATCGCTTCTTAAATTTTTGAAAAATCCTCATGGAATACACATTCTAGGAAAGCGCGAACGCCTCTTGTCGCATTTTTCTGAAACTTCTTTATATGGTTTGGAAAGACATCTTTTTAAGTTTTGTACACACTAAAAGTCTACAGGGACTAGGACCCTAGAATGCGGCGAGGTGGGCAACAATGGGAGTGTGACATTCTGCTGTAGGCCTCGCGTGCTCATTTGATGGCCCACCGCGCTGCGAGTGCGCAGTGTCAACGCGGCCACTTCGCACATTTTGTTCCTGTTGCCTTCCCGGCGCGTAGCTCGAAATTGTGTGCGCTGAATGTCGATGCGTCAAAATCGCAAGTTAAAAAGAGCTCCACTTACTTTTTTGCGGCTACGGACGAATAGCAAATGTTAAGGAATAATTCATAAGGAAATAGTTCGCTTGGGGGTGCCGACTTGTACGCCGCTAATCACGTTTACTGCATGAAAGAATAACTCCACAGAGCCATAGGGACGTGGCCGCCACACACACAAAAAAAATGCTTAAAGAGTACGGCATGGAGTGGCAGCAGGAAGGCTCTGTTCAATACAGCCCTACAAGATGTTACGGCATTCGCAGCAGTTGCGGTGCTGAAGCCCATTACCCTTTACACAAGACAAGGAACTCACAGAGCTTCACCGTGGCTGTCAGTACAACGAAGACAGAAATTAACTACTGCCCTTGCTTACCTTGTTTCAGCGTGAATGAGCTCGGTGCCTTCTCATTCGTTGGCCGCTCCAAATATCTCCCAGCAGCAGTAGCGAGTCACAAGGCTACAACGACACGGTTACCATAACACGGTGCAGGTAGAACCAACCAAGCAAACACACACGCACCCGACGGCTACCGTTGACGAGCAGCCCGCGATAAATTCAATATGGAGTCGCATAGCTACCGCACGGGAACAAAGACTTTAACGCAACTGAGCCGCGCATGATAAACTCAGCATGGACTCGCAGAGTACCAGAACGGGAACGAAGACGCTACGCAACTGATTGCGTAATATTTGTAAAGTGTGCTAAGCCATATGGTTAGGCGGCGAAAGTGAAGCCTCCGCGTGTGAACGTTGTGTGTTGTGTTACTCCGCTGCGTCCGCAAAACAGTTCAGTTTCGCTTTCAGCTCGTTTCGGTTTCTTCCTCAATGTAATGAATGTGCGTAACGAACTGGTGTGCACGACGACTGTATGATAGAGATTATTCTCGCTACGTTGCACCGTTGCTACATCGCGACTGTCGTAGTCGCTCACTGCGGATTTTATACTCCGTTTCATACAATTAACGCTGTGGAAGCTATGCACAAAGTTAGGTCAGCATGACGTCCAAGTCCGCGCGTCGTGTGCTTGGCCTCCGCGATCTGTTCCATCATTGCGCAGCCACAACTGATTGCGGAGGTCACATTACTAAAAGACACACGTTAAAAACGATGCAGAACAATTGACAACTGCTAAAATAACGGGGTTTGCTTATTTCTAAGCCACGAAGCATTTTCATTTATTACTCAGCGGTGAAACAGAAAAAAAGTCACAGTTTCACCGCAAAGGCGAAGCTATGAATGCGATAGCAACAAATTGTAGTGTTACACGACGCGAGGTTGGCAGCTGTTTTGTATCCGATCTCGCGTAACTACGAAACGCTGGTGTAAGATAATACGGCCGCTCCAGGGAGCGATGCTCTCCGCAATAGCCACTTCGCAATGAGAGCGCAGCACGTAGAAGTGTACACGAGCCGCCCGCTGCGATGGCTTTCGAGATAGCGCGCGTCAGCGAGTGCGACCGCGCCCTTAGATTCGAAGTTCAAAGTTGCTCCTTGCGCGATGCTCCCCCCCCCCCCCCCCCCCCGCGTCTTCGCTTCTTTTTTCTTGCTCGTTATAGATGGGTGGGGCATTTCCTGTCTGCTTCGACGGCAGGCCTCTCTAGCGCGGTGATGTTATTGCATGCACCCTTCGAGTGAAGGAAACGGGACGGCTCGTTTGATCTTTGCTTCGGCCGCGTTCGTCGCCCCCGCTCGCGCGCTTTTAGCCGCGGTAGAACATAGGATGCGCGGGGGGATTTTATTGAGTTGGACTTCATACCGGAAGGGCATGACGGCGACGGCGACGGCAAAAACCAGTCGAGACTGTCCATATAATTGCTATCGCAATAAAAAGAAAATTGCATTGCGGGTGGTAATAGAGAGCTTTAGAATGGAGCATGCAAGAAATCTCTTGCTTCCCCAGTGTGGCACCTGATGTATGAAACGGGGTATAGGCCGTGTGTACTTGATGTCGTGCGCCGCCAGGCTCACTGATGAAACCAGAGCAAACACCCGGTCGCGGCGGCGTGGGAAGAAGACCCCCTGTAATTTGTGTTATTTGAAATACTCTCTATTCTGAAGGGCAGCAATGGGGACAGAATACCAGCGCTTGCGTTGTGCATTTCATTGTCTCTCGTCCTCGTGTGTGCTGTGACCCCTTAAGAGCGTCCCTTTATTCTGCTTCGTCAGGAATCATGAGAATGGGAGGGGGGGTCGCACAGGCGAAGAAGGTAACCTAGTAACGTTGGAGCAGACTGTGATAACGGGACGCGTGCGGCAGCTGCAGCCTTTGCGGCACACTGCGAGTATGGCGAGGTTCCCAGCACAGTAATACGAAATAGGGTGCGCATCCATTTGGTTTTCTAAGAGCCTGTTTTCCATTTGGTTTTCTAAGAGACACCTTCGACCATAAAACGTTGTTCAATGTATCTCCGTGATATTGCATAGTGATTTTCTATGCGTCCAAGATATACAACACATGTTACTGAAAATACCGGTGACAAATACAGTGACGGTAGTTCACGCGCGTATAGGTGTGTACTCCGCCGCCCATCAGGCTTCCGCATGCGCATATGAACGTGAAGCCCAGGTATACTTCGCACGAGCACTGCATCATACGTCAGCTCCGCATGTTGATTCCTTCGAATATTGTTAAATCGTGTAAATTACTCAGGTGACGGTCCCATAGAAAGTGAATGTGAAGGGGCCCCCGACAACACAGTCCCTGAGAATTAAGGGGGTATAGGGAAAGGCCGGTCGCTTGAACCGCACGCACGCACACACACACACACACACACATATATATATATATATATATATATATATATATATATATATATATATATATATATATATATATATGTATATATCACGGGGGTCATATCACGCGGTATTGGAAGGTTGCAGGTTCGGTTCCTTCTGGCAGCAAATTGTCGTCTCGTTCACTTCAATTTTCTCACATTTATATCATACTTACTACGAATTAGCTTGATTGCCTGTTGGTTGTCATTAATGTTGTGTCTAAGAAAACGGGCCCTAGAAGGGCCTTTAAACACCTGCGATAATGCTTTTTAACGTTTCAAGTAAACGCACACTTATCTGATTTAGATTACCGTCACAGTCAACAATGCCAATCGTGGCAGCGCAGCGAGCCCCGGGCGCCCCACGATTTCAAAGAAGCAATTCCCTCTCCCTCTCCGGGCCTCTCGGCAATTCCTCAGACGCTCAGCCTTTTCCGTGACGTCAACATTCGTGCCTGCTCATGTCATCCACAAAAAAGAACTGCTTATCTGCACGCAATGACGCGCGCTCGCCGCTCTTCGTCCGCGCATGATGATCAGGCAAGCAGGAGAGAGGAGCCGACGAACGGAGCAATGCGAAGAGCGAGATTAGCAGGGGCCTCTTTTTGATCGTGAAACCTGTGTAACTGCGCTAATAGGGCACCATTTCGAAAATTTCTCACGGCTGCGTGTTTGGTGTAGACTCACGCATAAGTTCAACACCAGAACTAAATCTCGACCTCTGGGTCGTTTAGGGCCTATTAAATTTCCTCGCTTTCGTGTGTCCGCTATAAAGAAGGTGAAATAGCGCGTATGTGCAAACACTTTATGCGTCAACTCTCGGTGGCTTAGTAGCTGTGGCATTCGAATTCTGAACTCAAGGACACGGAATCGACTGCATAGGCCGCATGCATTCTAATGGAGGAGTGCCGAGTAAAGAGCCTCCAAATGGCAAAACTTAGTCTGAGTTTCTCCGCTGCGGGACGTGTACCATGTCCTTCCAAAGCATCTCTTTACCGATTGATGTGTGCAAACTCGTGTCTTGTTGCAATAGCCCTGTATCTAAGCACATCTTCTACAGAGGTACTCGTGAAATGATTTATGAAGTCAAAATGAAGGCATTCAGCATTTCTGTTAAATTCAGCGACATCCATGTTTCTTGCGTATACATTTTCTGTCAAATCCGAGAAAAAGTGCGTATATAGCGCTAACAGAAAAAGCTGGTCTTCTAAAGAAATAAATTTCTGTTATTTTTCAGTTCGAGAACATTTGAGTACCCAAAACAGAAAATCTTCATCTTTTTTGTGGTATTTAACAGCTCTTTTATACAGCGTGAGGAGGAGACCTCAACAAGCACTGACGAACAAATGACACGTATTCCTTCGAACAACCGAATATAAGAAAAAAATGTCAGCAAAGATACACAGACTGCGCAAGAGACCAAGGGGAGGAGTAGGGAATGAAGGCGAAGAGCACTCACATATGCAAAAACCTACGACACATCACACGTAGTGGCCCTTCAAATATGTCCAGTAAAATGTAGTCCAGTTTCATGGAAAGTTACCGAGGGTACACTGACACACAAATGCAACTGTTTGTGGATATGCGCAGGCTCAAAAACCTCATGAGCATTTGATTTCTGTTTTTAAACAAAATTCAAGTATCACGAAGGACCGGTGAACAATCACACTTATCGTAATACGCCGATAGAAGTAGGCATCCGTGTCCTATCAAAGAATTGCATTGCTCTATCAGTCGAACATTTCGACAGCGTCCTGCCTGCTCTACATAGACGCGGTTACATGAAGAGGGTTCGAGTATACAACATTTGAGGAACAAGATATATAATTAGGCACATGCGTGATATTATATTTGCCTTCCGGGACAACTTGCATATTCGTCGCACGCCGATCTGTCTTAGCGCATGAAGTGCCTAATGTGTTCCTCCCAAACGGTTACGTACGTATACATGGTTCCACAAACCGCCTAAAAAAACGTTGATTCTCGTCATGGTGTCCAAGTTGTGGACTCTGAAGAAAGCCGCCCTGCGAAATAAACGGACACAGTCACGCCGTTGTAAAAGAATACGTAAACATTCATTAATCAGTTTTGCATAACGGCGACCCTACCAGCCGAATCTTAGAATTAAGCGCAGTTATATGCCAAATAACCCACAATATTTTCAATAAAGCACACAGAGAACATAATACACGCAAAACAACATAACACACGATGCCCCGCGGATACGGCGTCGCCGACGTTCGACTCACCACGGCAGTCCGTCAGTCCAAGCCGCGCAATCATCCCTCCTGACCTCCCACGGAAGACGACCGCCAACTGGAGTGCCTCGCCCGAAAAAAATAACAGCTCCCCTCCTCATAACCCCGAGTAACCTCTCCCCCGCAAAGTAGCAACATTGGCGCCTACTCTAGTCACCTCAGGAGCCCAGCGCGAACTCTCTCTAGGCGGCAGGACAGCTAACTACGCTAACTACGACGAGCTGTGTCATGAGACGAAAAAAAACTCTGCAGAGGGTGATAGCACTCCCACAAAGTTGGAATTTCTGCAAGGAGCACAGTTCGTAAAATATAGAACTGTGCGTAGAGGGCAGTATATAGAAATGCGGCTTCACACAAATGTGGTCCACGAAGGTGCGCCAGTCACCTACGCATTTCTATGCGCTAATTTTTAATATTTGATACTCTGTCGATTGCGGGCCTGTTGGCGATCAGTCGCTTCTGATATGGCGAACGGACCTTTTATCGAGGTCACTTGTTATTTCATGTTGTTGCTTTTAATTTCTGGCTGGATATTGACGCATGAACGTCGGTGTTACCTGTAACAAGTGCAGTGTTGCGCTGCTAAGAGCATGAATGAAGGTCCAACTCCCGGCATGGAAGAAAGAAACAGTTAGGACGGAGTATTGCGCAATGCAATCAGAAGAAAGAAAGAAAGAAAGAAGGAAGGAAAGAACGAAAGAAAGAAAGAAAGAAAGAAAGAAAGAAAGAATGAAAGGAAGAAAGACAGAAAGAAAGAAAGAACAGAAAGAAATAGGAATAGTAGATCACGCACGCACACGCAAGATTCGCTTGCCTCCATTTTTCCAATAGCCTAAGGACCTGTAAATGTTATCGCTATAGCGTTAAAGAGCCCGTGTGGCAGAAATGCCGGTGTCGGCGTCATTGGTTGTGAGCGAAAAATCACCATTGTTAGTTATCGAAAATTGCCATGGATGCAAATAATAAAAAAATAATCTCCCCCTAGGTAGAAGCGAACCAGGCCTCCGGCGGGGTAAGCAGGTGTTCTACCACAGATGCATGGCAATACATGGAACTGCACTGAATGTAACTGTCATGCTTTACAAACATACGCGTCCTGTGTAAAGGCGTCACAATCATTTGGTAAATAAAGTTTATTCAGCACAGCTCACAGTACGAGATGTAATATCGCGGTAAAACGTGGTACAAGCGCACATTGCCATCGGGCGTCACACCATGTGAATCGCATAACTTTGTTTTAAAGCCGGCCACCCATTAAAAAGGCACACACATTTCTGCGCGTATTCCTTTCAGAACAGGTAGAGGGTGCACCGCAATTACGAAAAGATATGTGGGTAATTGCTGCTGGTTAAAACCATCTCGTTCATTACAAAGGGCCCACACTTTAGTAACCCCCCCCCCTTCAGGGGTTGCCTGATCGGCGTTCTGCAGGACCAAATAAAGTTCATTTCACCCCAGTCAGCGCACTGTCTTGCACATACGTAGTAGATGCAGGAGGATGCTTCGAAAAAAAAATGCCACGCGCGTACACGTTCTCATACGCCATCAGGCTCTTGACACGCTTGTGATGCAGTCTGTGTTGCCTACAAGCGCCAGCCACACTATGGTGTCTTTCTCATCGTTGAGTTTTCATGGGGCATCAATATCAAGAGGCGCACGACAACGAGCGAGACCACGCCAGACGAAGGCAGAGAACGCAGACTCCAAAACTTGACGTGCTGCGGCTATGCGAAGAAAGCACCGCGATGAATGAGCGAAACAGAGCGCGTTGAGTATGGGGCCAGATATAGCTATCGCGTTCAACTCCTAAAAACAGAGTTTAAGGGACCCAATTTTTTTCCTTCGCTTCTATTCATAATTTCATGTCATCTGTCGCCTTCACTTTTTAGGCCGAAGTCCGAAGCACTTAATAAATAACACATGAATAAAATATAATATTATATATTTGATTGACTTTCTTACAGATGCAACTTGGCGTCCAGGAAGTGCTCGTATACAATTTATGAAGCCATTACCACGTAGGTATCTTGCCTAAATATTAGGGTACAGAATGGCTAGGTCTTATTAGTCTATTCTATTCATACGATCATGTGTGACAACTACTACAGAGTTAACCTCATTAAGCAAGGTCATTCGCTTAGTCTTTTCTGTCATTTAGCATGGATGCAGTTCCATAAGTCACCTGGATGTCATTGGTGTCTCCTGTCCAAATACCTGATACTTAGCTATTCCAGAACACTCTTGTTCAAATAGCCAAAACAAATCACAGTATATCCACGGGGTGAATGATGATGAGTGGGGCGAAGGTCCGGAGGATATCATCGGTAAACCGTGAAACCCTTCCGTGAAATTCGCCCAGTACATCATATAAAGAGTGTGAAACACCGTGTATATATTAAACATCAAACTTTTATTGTACCGTTGGTTGACATGGTCCCTTGATTATCACCGCTTTGGGATGGGTGAAATGCAGGGAAAGTGTCCGCTACCGAGCGAAAGAGAAAGCGCGCCAAGAGTGAGCGCGACTTCGAGCGTAAGAGAAAGCGCGCCAAGAGCGACCGCGTTCCCCGCTCGCCCTGTGAGAAATAACGGCAAGGCTAGAGGGAAGACGCGACGCGCGTAGCGTTCCTCTTCGCGTTGCATGACGCGAGGTCGGTAGCATGCCTAACGAAAGCCAACGGAACGCGATCGTGGAAGTGCTCCGGCTTCGCGAAAAATGCACGTCGTTTACTGCACATAAAGTGTCCCAAAACCAAACATCTTGCTCAAGGTGTGCTTTGCGTTTTTCGTAGAAATAATCTCTTTATCATGTACATTAAGACGAAAAGTTGAAAGCTCACTAGAGTATACCGCCCGTAAAGTACGTCTTTTAGCGTGATTAAATCAAGGAACACTACGATATCTTGTAAATTATGATGTCGAGTGAATTCCTCATCTAGTGAGCAATTCATTAAACTAGAGCTGGCTACATACACACATGCTACTACTACTACTACTAGTACTACTACTACTACTACTACTACTACTACTACTACTACTACTACTACTACAGAGGAGGGAACGACCCACATCCTAAGGAGCTTCGCCCCTAAAAGCCCTTTACGCTAGGACGATGTCAGTGAACTTTTACTCAAGGCTGTCCGTCCATACTTCTCCTTAGAAGGACTATGCACCCCGGTGACCCCACATTCACTACAAATCCTTTGTTATTCGCTCTACAACTTCCCAACAAACTGCTGCTAGACATTTAGGATCTAAATAATCTGGACTAATGCTCATCACCTTGGGGTCTTTAACGTGAAACTGAAACTAGCTGTATTTCACTCATATCAAAATGCGGCCACCGTGGCCGGTAATCAAACGCATGTCTTTGATGTTATGTACACATTTCTTGCTGAGTTACAAGCAAGGTAATTTACCGCCGTAAATGCAGTAATAGCAACCTATCTACTTTCTTCTTTTTTTGCGATAAGAATGCGTGTAGAAATTACATTTCAACCTTGCGGCCAAAAGAAAAGCGTACTTTTGCTATGTTCTTTATTCCATCAACAAGTATCAGCAGTTGTCCGTTTATTTTGATAAAAATACATGGCGGTTCTTCGAAGAGTTCATGCGGGAAAAATGCGCTGTTGGTGCTAGTGCACTCGTGGCCCTCCAAGAACGTGTGAAATTTATCTTGCTGAAATTTCCGGAGCGGTGTATAAGGTACTCTAGCATCAGCACAGCGACGTAAGTATTTATATATTGCTAGCTGCCTTAGGCAAAAGTTCAGGGCCCGTATTCACATAAACGTCTCACGCTGAAAATTATCGTAACAGAATATTTCAGCCAATCAGTTTACGCGACATATCATTAGCGAAGCCGCCTGACCACTTGCACAACGCCCTTGCGAAAGAGAAATTTTGTGAGCTTGGTCCCAGTTCTCTAAGCGCCTAGGATAAAGGCGGTTATTTTTTATTACAGCCACTGATGAAGGCAGAACGCGAAGAAGAGGCACTAAATCGGCATTTAAAGTTGCTTTGTAAACGATTAAGCTCTTTTCTCGCAATACATGATGTACGCGTATGTTTCTTTTCTTGGATGGTGCAGACGTTTAAAAGAAAGTTCTCTAGTGATTTCTGGGATGAACGCGACATGAAGGTAGCTCTAGAAGCTGCTCAACACAACATTTGAAAACTCAGACTTATTAAGAACTATTCATTCTGACTGAGGGTCAAAGTTCCAGCGTAAATTAAGATTTTTCAATCATTTACAGCCGCCCGATTCTCGGACGCTCTTCCTGATCAGTTGCCGGCTGTATTTTGTAGCACCATATTTGTCGCCATCCTTGCTCTATTTGTGGTACTGCGATGTTGTCCGGTGTTCCCACAAATGTTCTACAGAGACGCGACAGGATATGTAAAGAATTCCATAACAAAGCGCTTCACAGATGCGTGTTGGAATACGAACCATAAGCTTTCTCTTACGAACGAGAAAAACGGCTCACAGCTTTTAGAGAAAGTCTTGATCTCCAGTTCTGGAGCACCACAGCGCCAGGCTCTGTTTGGATTCAGTGTGCGGAGTGTAAACAGCAGGCCCATAAAGAGTGCGCGGGTGCTTGCGGAATGAGTTTTCAGTGCTTATTTTGCAAAAGCTGAACTACCTATGTTTTCTGACACTCTATTGTCTTGCCCCACGTTTCATCCTATTTATCCCTGAGGTTGGCACAGAATTGGTCATTTGCTACATTTCTTGCTTTTTTTAGAAACCTTCCAACAGCGAAAACTGAGCATGTTTATTTACCGCAAAACTTGTACGTAGAAGAAAGGTTCTGTACTGTTGCGGTATGGTACCAAATGAAAATTTTACCAACAATTCGCTGCTCGCAAATATTTTCGCATTTTCCCCCGCCTTATCTACCTATAATATCCTTGCTCTGGTTGCTTTGTAAGGATGTTCTTTTTTTTTTAAAGAAAGTTATTTTTAGGCGTTCAGTGACAGTGGCTACTCCGCCGCAGAGATAGACTCCTCGAAATATTGTGTAACCTCACGATTACACTTCCGCTCCTTTGGTTTATGCAGTGTTTTGTGGGTTTTGCGCTCCTTTGGTTTATGCAGTTTGTTGCACCATTCGCATTTTAAAAGCATTGGAATGATTAGGGTGTAATTATTAGGAACAGTTTCGAAGATACCCTGGAGGTAAAACTGGTAAGCGCAAATAAACAAGACAGGGACACAAGAAGAATGAACATGGACAGGCGCTCATTCTTCTTGTGTCCCTGTCTTGCTTATGTGCGCTTACCAGTTATACCTTTTAGTATAAACCAACTCGCCCAGTTACAAGTTTTATTGATACCCTGGAGCACTGACAAAGGTCTGGCTCGCGAGAAACGGCAAGAAAATGCCTAGTAATTAGATTACATGACTGTGATGCAATTTTTTGGTAACCTGTAAGCTTTGTACAAATACTTTCGGTTGTCTGATTATTGATGTAAGATGTTAGTCACTGTGACCACTACATAAAAATCAATGGTTCGCGTGACATAACCCCTCCGGTATGTTAAACTTGTCTGCTCCTTTAAACTTTTGTAAGTATCGATAATATAATGTTTGTTATGGTAAGGTAATTACTGCAAAGGCCATTGTATTCATCAGGAAGAAATCTGATGCTGCGCCGCAGGCTTACGATGTCATGGGTTTCAGGAGAGGATTGTAGCTGTGTACTGCAACTTCATTTAGGAAGGTAGGTTTTTAAATTATTTCTCTTGTTCCCCTTTTCTTTTAGTGGCAGAGGTGTAGCGCTGGCCATCACGCCAAACTGCTCCACCCAGGAACTGACAGCGACTTGTAAATTTGCTGAGGGCGAAGAGCAGAGGACTCAACAATTCGCAAGACCCGCATTGTGCCGTTATACAACGTTCAGTTCAAGAGCCCAAAGAGTCCCAAAGTAGTGAACATAATAGAAACCACGGGAATGCGTGCTTCTTCTAGGCTGAATAGAGGACCGTGTTCAAGGACATAAACGGCTGGTGAGCCGAATCACTGAGCACAATTGTAACCGCGACGAGTAAGGATCATCCACTGCATCGAATATATATATATATATATATATATATATATATATATATATATATATATATATATATATATATATATGCTCTAACAAAAATAACTAAGTGGCCTAGGGCATGCTCTAACTACTACTACGCTGTAACCTGAATAACCTCCTGGGTGATTATAATTCGCGACATCGGTGCTTCAGCACATTCTAACTACTTCTGGCCTGTTCCTTGATACGAATGGTATAACAAAATATCTTAAAGAAACCATTTCAACAAATTCTAATTCTTTGTACGCATGCATGCACACTAGACTTCAACGTAAACCCTATGTCATCGGACTGTCTGCTTTCATTCACCTACGTCCAAACAATACCGGGTGGTGTAACTTGATATGCTATAAACTGTCCATCTGTATGTATTTAAAAATTTTTCAAGAACATCCCGGTTGAAATGGTAAAGTGTTAAGTTTTAAAAACGTAGTTTTGGGATGTTGACGGATTCACTGTACTTTCAAATACTCTTATCAAATATATGATCGAATACGTGATTGTTCGTACTCTTCAAATTGACAATGTCAAATAGTGTCTTGTAATGGTCGATGAGCTCTGTAGGTATGCAGAAGGTGGAATGTTTCATAAAACTAAAAAGTCACACCTGCCTCATATGAGTAGACAGCTGCATTGCAAACCCACACGAACTTCTTGGATAAATTGTGGCTAAATGATGTAGTAAAACGGCTTCCGCGTAACAGAATTGTTCACGCCACATTTGGGGAATAATGTTTATGTAACTGTATTTACGTAGCAATATTTGTTGGTCCGAAATAAAGTGGACCTAAACCTTTCGAACTATAGCTTTAATAGTGGATACTTTGTGTATGTGCATAGTCACACAGCTTACCACATCTTGAATGTGCAAGTGTAATAATTTGAACGATAAGAGAAAGTCAAGCTATAAAAATATACTATAAAATTATCACTATAAAACACAAGGTGGCGAAATTTACAAACAAGCCGCCAGTGTATACCCTGGCCTGTGTGCTACAGCATCCCCACTGCCATTTGCGAAATGGACATAAAAAATATTGATGGCTCCTCTATCAGCAAAATGGGGCCAAGAGAAGCTTGAATTGTGCGTGCCTTACCTATTTTTCTTTCTTTATATCGCATTCCGCGATGCTCCTTTAACATTTTCCTTTCTTCATGCCAGTAATTTGGCTTCCATCCACGTGCTCTGCAGCGCGATACATCCGTTGCTACAGGCAACAACGATGGTCATGCGTGAAAAAGTGAAAACTGGCAACGTGAAATGAGAAGCAACCTCGATAAAAGATGCCAGTTTTGTGTTAGAAATGGCTGATCGCCGTCAAGCTCGTGAACGAGAGATCATCAGTAATTGGAAAATAGCGCATATATGACTGGCGCAACATCGAGGACCTACTTGTGTGCACTCTAGTTTCTGTACACTCGCCAGCGCCGAGTTTTTCGCGAACTACGCCTCCGATGTTGCCACCGAAGTTCTAACTCATAAAAACTTTGCTATTCGCATTAGAGCAGGAATCGCACACTCGAGCACTGATGATCGAGCAACGGGGATATATTCTGTAAGGCTTTCCCTTAAGCACTGCCATTCTAAGACAAGGGGAAAGGAATATGACCTGTGGTAACACTACGTTCTGTATGCGTACTCTTAGAAACCCAGAGGTGTCATCGGTTTGTACTGCGGGAGTTGCATTATGACATTGCTGGAAGTTTTTGGTGACACGCGCGATTTCCTGCGTTGACCATTTTTCTGGGCTCCACGCCTCATTATAGCGAACTGATATCATTGCGGGCCAGGTTATGTCGCAACTTTGCTGCCGTTGATAAATAACATCAAAACTAAACAAAACATCTTTTTTTCTGACAAAGGCCTTTACGAATACATGCGAATCGTATTTCGTGTTGTCCCATGTTATCAGTGAAGTTGTAAACATGCCCCTCTAATCAGTATAACATGTGCTTCTAACGTGATGTTTCTTCCGCACTGTATTAATAATTTAGTTATGTTATTGCAAACAGTGGACAATTTCAATACGTTTTAAGTAAGCGTCTTGTTAGTATGATCTATTATGCGTACTTGTTGTACTAGTTTGTTGAATGAGTATACACACAAAATATTATGCCTTAAGAAGAAGTATGCGTCGTAACAAAATAAAAAGTGTAGTGACCATCATACAGTGCTACTTCGGCTGCTCTAGCGACGTAAAGGCGTTAAGTGAATTACGCCCTCCTGGTGTCGTGTCTTACATGCAAACATTCTTTCGTTTAGCACAATAAGAAGTATATAGAAAAAATACCATGAATTTCCCTAGAAGAGAACGCAATTTGCAAATGGCTACACTATCGACGCTGTGCTTTTCGTCATGTCTAGCAGACGTCGCCACCTTTTCATCTATCATGTGTACGGCTGAAAAAGCATAGAGAAAACAATTTCCGCAAAGAAATTGGTTCAGTATGTGTTTATTTCTCTAGCTAAATGCGAATGTCGATGGCTAATTTAGAAAGTCTCAATTTGTAAAGTAAGCATAAATGAAACTTATTATAATGGAATAAGGTTGCCAAATTCTTATTTTGCCGACTTCGTTAGTGCTGGTTTCAAACATAGTTGACATGAAAGTCATTGGAGTGTTGTTATTGTGTTTTGTCTGCACTTGTGCAATATTTGTTATTGCTTAGAAGCCCGAGAAAATACTGGAGGGCGCTTAAGCTTCGCCTTTAGGAGTGGAACGGCGTAGCATGATCGGATTTTCTATAACCAGAAATTCTTCTTTGCAAAGCATGGCGCAATGACACGATATTCAAAACCCAGAAGTCAATAGCTTAGCTTTCAGACATTCCTCGAACTAAAGGCACTGTTAGGCGCCCAGAAACACCTGCATGGTCTTCCAACATGAGAATATATTTCCTCAAAGATTGCTGTTACCGGTGCTTTTAGAACGGCAAAAAAATATGAAACCTACGAAAATGCCGGCATTGTTGTGAAAACTTTTACGCGGCCATAAGAATTCTTTTTTATGTGAAGCGTACGGCGAATTTTCATCGGTAATATAACAAATGTTTTGCCTGCAAGCAACACAAGCATACGGCGGCACAACGTATTAAGGCACAATGTAGTACCCAAATATTTGAATGTCATATCTGTTTTTCCTTCTGCACAAAGGCGCATTGCTATTACACCTGTCATCTCGCACACATCCTGAACATGCAGGATATCATGGGCAATATTGTCACGTGGTCGGGCCAATGAAGAACGCAGAGCACAAGCTCGCACACGGAATAATACCCCTGTCACACGGCCACCACCGAACTCCGTTTATCTCCGTTCCGCATTGAACTCTTTAATGGAGCTTAACAAGAATGGAGTTGTGGCCGTGCTGCACGGCTCGGTGCAAGCTTTCGACGGTTGCCGCATGGGGCAGAAACAGCGCTGCTTCCTTCATCAAAACGTCCAATTTTTTGCCTGTATAGTCGCCTTTAAAGCAAGAAAAACGTGTTTTTGTGTGTTGATGAAGTGCTCGGAATCACCATTGCTGTCACAGTGCTTGTGCGTGTGCCTCACACGTGCAGAAACAAATATGGCGCGACGCTTCACAGCGACGGCCTGGCGAGGCGTTAGTGTGGAGAGTGCAAGCGCTGATGTCCGAAAAAATACAACGAAAACTTACACTACGGGGCGTTAAATGTTGCGCAGAAAATAGCAAATTATAGTTGCGCTTATTAGGACGATTTCGCTAGTGCGGTTTCCACCAAAAGCTCCATTTAACTCTTTCAGCGAAATGGTGACCGTGTGACATGAACCCCATCTCCCTCGAGAAAAAGACCAGAGAGTTAAACGGAGTTCACGGGTGCCCGTGTGACAGGGGTATAAGTCTTAATAGGGCGAACTTGTGCCCAGAAGACTAAAAGTCGGAGTACAAGCAATTGCCGATGTACACTGATAACGGCAATCATAACCGTTGGGCGTCGGTAATCTGATCATCGCCAGGACGCGTCTTCGAACATTCCAGCGTTATCGCCCATATTAGCGTAAGCTTCCTAGTAAACTTGGCTGTTCGCGTCCTGCACGTGCTCTTAACAGAAAAATCTCAATAAAACGGAAAGGCGGGCTTGTTGGTTTGGCTGCATAATGATAATATTGCGCACGCAACACGAAGACACAGACGCGCTGGTCCTTGTGAACTTTGCGTCTGTGTCTTCGTGTTGCGTGCGCAATATTATCATTATGAACAAAAATCTCAAGAAAATCTCGAAGCTTCCTGAACACTGCGGCGCGGCCTGCGCCAACTGCTGATAGCAGCTTTTTTGTGCGTGAAACACGCATACATCAAATAAAGAAGTGAGGGTGTGTGGCCATGCCGCTTTACCCTCCGCAAGAGAATCGCCCTGATGCTGAAAACAGAAAATGCAAGTGAATATTCATGCAAAGGAAACTGCAAAATAAGTTCCGAATGAACTTTCACAGTTCGTCATCGGGCATAATAGCGTTTAAAGCGCACTAGTGGATGATTTCTCGTCGTGCGAGGTGCCGCCGAGTGTCCGTGATGCTGTAAAGTCGAGTCGAGTGCGCCGAATGTCGATGTACATTGTACAGACCGAGGTATCAGCGGAGAAAATCTTCACCGAGTCTGCGTTGGCGCAACGACGTCTACACTAACTCCAGATTAACTCATATCCCTATATGACCCCAATGTAGAGCCCTGACAACCTCCTGTAAGCACGCGGTGAACGGCATTGGGGAGTTCGCTCTCCACGCATTGCACCCTTCTTTATTGCTTTTTTATCGCTTTCTTTATGGATGCCTATAGCGACCGTGGAGCCGTTGCAGATTCCTTCACTATCTGTATATTGTGAGCACATTATTCACAGCCTCCTTCCTTCATCATCTTCACCTGTATATAATCATCATCACTGTGAGCGTCTTCTTCGTTCGGAGAATTGGTCAGACTCCTCTTTGAATATAAGATTCGTCGACGCCCTGCATACTTTGTGTCTGCATGACTGCCGAGATTTAGACCGAATCAAATGCTTTCTCGTCATCTATGAGGGGTATATACAAGGATTGCTTATACTCCACGCATTTCTCCAACACCTGATTGATAGTGCGAATATGATCGATTGACGTGTAGCTTGCACGAAAACATGCTTATTCGTTTGCTTGACTGAATGGTAAAGGTAATCGAATTTTTTTTACATATGACCGTTGTAATTAGCTCTTAGAGAACAGAAAAACGCAGTATGCTGATTGGCCTGTAATTTTAATGTGTTTGACGTCCAATTTCTGATGGATGAAGATAATGAAAGCCGTCATCCAAACATCTGGTACTCTCACCGTCAAGAGACACTTCGTATACCGGTTGGCCAGTTTTCTAGCTCAATTTGCCACCGTCTTTCAAAGATCTGACGTTACCTGATCTTTACCACGGGTATGCCCCTTTGCGTTACTTCCTAGGATTTTTCTACTTCACCTATCGCTTGCGGTCGAATTTCTGATTACTTTGGGCTTCTTGTACTTCTTGCATTTTGATCCTGATTGCGCTGGCTATTGTACAGGTAAGTTACTGTAGCTGTCTTATACATATTCGTAGTGACATTGCCTTCCATTTGCACACATGTGGTTTTTGCCTGTGCCCTATTTTCTTTTCACCGCTTTTAGGCTTCGTCGGTTCTCTACAGCATGGTAAATTTGCTCCATATTTTACTTTCTTATGTCGGCGACCTTACACCTATAGATGAACTTCGAAATCTCAATCACTTCAATTTTATATGTTGCTTTCGAGGCCTTCATGCTGACTTTTTTTATAAAAGTGTTTCTTCATTACCTTGATGAGTAACTCAAGGGAATAATTGCAATTTACGATTACTGTATTGTACAGGTGAAAAAGAGCCATTCGTCTGAAAATGGGTATGCGGCAAATTAAAGCAATGTTCATGTCTCGGGAGAAAGCAACCCTTTGCAACTGGTAGTATGGCACTGGAAGTGCTAAAGGAATAGGTCTACTTAGGACGGGAAGTGACCGCAGAGCTCTACCATGAGACTGAAACAAATATAAGAAACGAATGGGGTGGACCGCATTTGGCAGGCAGTCTGAAACCATGAATAGTAGTTTACCATTGTTCTTAAAGGCAAATGTATATAACAGCTGCATCTTACCGGTACTTACTTACTGAGCGGAAAGGTAGAGGCTTACGAAGAGGGTTCGATTTAGATGGAGAACGTGGCAGTGAGCCAGGGAAACGAAAATTATAGGTGCGACCTTAAGGCACAAGAAGAAACCAGAGTGGATCAGGAAACAAACGTGTGTTATGGACATGATAGTCGAAATGAAAAAAGGTAGGGCATGCAACGAGAAGGCAAGATAACCGCTGATCATTAAATATAACAGACTGGATTGCGAGAGAAGGCTAGCGCGTGATAGGGAGGCAGGAAGTTGGTTGGGAACATGAGATCGAGAAGTTTGCGTGGATAACGGGGCCATTGAAAGTACAGATGGTTGACTGACAAAACATGGGTGATGTGTTTCCTTGCAGTGGGCGAAGTAAGACTGATGATGGTGATGATGATGATGATGATCATCATCATGGCGTCGTAGAAGATTGTAGTGCCAACTATAGTGAACTAGAACCGACTAACGGTTTTTTGCTGGGTGTTTATACGCAGGTCGGCATGTTGCCTGCCTTCTTCGTCGTGCTGCAGATAACAGCGGTGTCGAAGTTTTCTTCGTCAGTGACGTTGCGTAGCATGGCGCCGAATGGCGTTGCGGGGCTCTTTTCTAAACTATTTTGAAGGACGCCGTGTGTGTGGTTTCTTGCACCGCCGTGTTGTAGGCGAAATTTACATACGGAAGGACATCGTCCCCGTTCTCGCGTCCTACGCAGACGGGCATAGTTAACTCAAAGCGATGGCTGTAATCAGTCGTTCTCTCAGACTATTCTTCTGCGAGTGACAGACGGTTGTCATGCTATGACTAGTCTTCCCGTATCGCAATATGACAAAGCATATCGCGTGGTCATGGCGGCGAAGTGCGCAGAAGAGAAGTTAGTACAGAAAGCTCTTTATTGGGCGGACTTGTACCGAGGAAATGAAAAGTCGAAGTGGAAGCCATACGCACTTTATTACAGCCTTCCTTTCGCAATTACAGCACTGCAATTACAACACGCAAGGGGGCAAGCCACGTTACATTTTTTTCGCGGGCACCTACATTAGGCAGAAAAAAAAGTAATACCTAATATATAGAAAGGAACTGCCTGTTTGTACGTTTTTTTCAAACCAATCTAAAACTTTCTAATTCGAAGTGTTTGCCCATCTTTGTTGCATTGAATGGTAACTGATTCATTTCTTCTAATTAAGCAAGTAAGCAGAATACAAAAAAGAGGTCGAATTACTCGATGCCATAGTCAGCAACATGCCTTTGTTGGCGTCGTCATAAAGTGCATCTGGCTAGAGTTAGCTGCGGCACCCTGCATATTTGCGTCTGCGCGTCGCAGGTATTTGCGGATAAATATAATCTTTTAATTTATATGCTCTCTCTGGGGCGATTACAATTCTGAATAGATTGAGATCGCCGCTCTTGGTGCCTGTTCCTGCGTTGAGCGGCGTCGCCGTCACCGTTGCTGTCGCCGTTGGTGGCGTAACCGATATACATGAAAAAAAAAACAAATGATAAAGAAATACCCGGGTTCGAATGGAATTTGAACCGGGGCCTATGCGTAACAGTCAAGTATTTCACCGCAGAGCCACACTGGTGCTTGAAAGTCACTAGCAAAAATACCCAATACAGACGTAATGTCGGGCAAGGAAGCGCGTTTACCTATGTAATATGCCGTGGCAGAAGAGTAGAATAACAAACAGTCATCCCGCAATGCTACTTGTGAAACGAGTGTGTTGTTGAATGATCCACCGACTGCAAAGTGCTCAGCAAGAATTCTTCATCGTCACCAGCCACATGCGTCATAAACAAACTGCACATAATGCCTTACGGATGTGCTGCGGGTACCTCGCTTACCGCAGAAAGTCGAATAATGGCGTAGTGGGTGCTGTCCTACTTCACAAAAATTATGATTTATGGCGTAGTAGATACCTTGCGGAAAGCCAAAACTTCTAGCACAGTTGGACTTGCCCCAATACGAAGCTACACTCAGAAATCGCTTTAGGCAGTATCGTATTCGTCAGGGAATTTTTTTCGCACGTTAATATCATACCCCTCATTGTAACAATTTTTTGAACAACTGAAAAGATTGCTTGGCAACGTACGTGAAATAAATTTCTAAATTTTATATTACACACTGAACGTGTGCACTATAACAAAGAAAAAAAAAAACATTACACCATCTCCCGCTAAAGTGAACCATGTGTGGATGCGAAGCAGCGCCGTTCGACGCTGACGTTTAGAATCGGCTTCGCGTTGCCGCGCCGCCTCAAGATCCGCCGCTCGGCGTTGACGTTTTAATTCGGCTTCCCGAGCCCGGAGTTCACGGCCCGCTTTCCGCCGTTCACGTTTTCTTTCGGCTTCGCGAGCCCGAAGTTCGGGATCGCCACGTCGCCACTCCTGTTTCTCGGCAGCGGCCCGAGCGCTCATCGCGGCGCTGCGCAGGAGAGATACCGCGGAACTACCATGGCACTCCCAGAGGAGTGTGCAGCTGTCGAACCACCTGTCGTGCGCGCCGCGCCGTAGAGTAGAGGATAACTAGAGGAGAGAGGAAGAGCGTAGGAGTGGAGAGAGGGGGGAGTGGACGCGCATATGCAGTGGGGGATGGACGTGCGCCCCTCCGTAAAGTAGACGACTCCTAGAGGAGAGAAGAGTAGGGGACGCGCATGCGCAGGGGGGGGGGGGGTGTACGCCGCTGGAAAGAGGGAGGGAGGGACAAAGCCTCCGCTATTAGCTGCTTCGCATCTAAAATTGGGTAGTTTTCTTATGTTCATTTGCCTCTCATTACTACCCTGACTCATTGTTATATACCTCATACTCAATGCGTGTTTGGAAGCCACGTGGTGTAACGAAAACAAAAATAGTAGTTCATTTGAGGAATCAAAACATACAGCGAAGCCGAGGCCCGGGTGCAAGTTTTGAGATCCCTGCCCGCTGCTTCCTAGCTATGCGGCAGGCTGTCCTGTGCCAAAATAACTTTTGTATTAGTATGACAAGGGCCAAGCATGCTGGCTATTCTTGTGCCGAGCCAGCTTGCATTGCTATCGCAAGAGCCCAGCGTACTTTCTAAAGTACAGTATCATAACTTCTGGAGGAATAGAAGTAACGCTATGAAACTTGCCAGATGTTGTTTACTGCAGTTAGATAAGTGTGCGAAATTTCAATTACATTCAACAAATAGCTTTTGCTTGGGCCTTAATGGGTTAAGAGATGGCGTAAATTCGTGAAGGCGTCGTCTCAGGCGGGTGACAAAGCGGAACATTCCTTCTCGCCGCTAAGAAGGTCCGTCAGGGGCGTACTTATGGAGGCGAAATTTCGATTGAAGCGGCTGAAGTACGATGACAAGCCGACAAATCTTCGGAGCACTTTAGGTTTTTAGTTTCAGAAAATCGGCGACTGCACGAAGCTTGTCTGGGTCTGGAAAGATGCCGTCCCGCGATAAGACGTGGCCAAGAATGGTGAACTGTGCGGCACCGAAACGACACGTTTTTTAAAAATTGAGCTCAATTCCTGCGTCAGTGAGGTAAGTTAGAACGCGCTCGAGACGACTTAAAAAGGTGTTGAAATCGGCGGAAGAGACAACTTTTTCGTCGAGGTAGCAGAGACATGTGTTCCACTTGACGCCCCGTAATATAGTGTCCATTACACAGGACAAAGTCCTATGCAGTAAATTCGTATAATCCGTCAGGTGTCACAACATCAGTACCTACGCACTCAGTAATGCACACAAACACACGAGAACACACACACGAACACTCATGCACAGACACACGCAAACAAGAAAAATTCGGCCCATCCCACGCCTTGTGGGAATTGGTTTCATGCGAAGCAGTCGGCGAGTAATTGTCTATGCTGAATATTTCGCTGAACATTCCAGTTATAGACTGCTTCTTCACTTTTAGCGCACCGAAGATGAGTAGTGGAGCTTGCCCAATTTGTGTGGCGCATAAACCTCAGGAGCTGCGGACGCTCCTTCGGGCTTTTCCACTAAACTGATTAACTACCTTGCCTTTACTTCTCAACTATTTCTTCTTCTCAACCTAAAGCATCTCCGCTGTTAAAAAAGGGGTGAGGAGGGCGTGGAGTTCTCATTAGTCAAGTGAACTTGTGGGTGCAGAGATGTCCGTTAACGAAATTAGTAGAGCGGTGACACGGGCCGAATTAACAATGTTCTAAAGCATGGCAATGCATTTTAGAACGAAAGCTGTTAGGAGATCACAACAACGGCCGTTTTTCGCACCGTAGTTGTCCGCCGCCGGTGTACGTAACCGCTACACGCGAAATAAGAAAAAAAAACTAAATGAATTATATCCAGGATGTAACGGGGTTTCAATCTGGGCCCTCCGCATGGGAGCCCAATATTATACCTCAGAGTCATACCGGTGCTTGAAACTGCTTTGCAAAAAGACGCTATACAGGCTTCATGTCAGGAAGATACCACATTGACATATGTAATGTAGCGTGGTAGAAGAGTAAATTAACAACCAGATGGTCACACAAAGCGAATTCCGCGGAACGAAGAATAATGGCGTATAGGCTGTCTCCCAACTTCACAAAAATTATGATTTCTGGCGTAGTGGGTACCTTGCTAGTGTACTTGTATTTGTAGCCCCACGCGAGTTGAAAGCGGTTCTAGAAATGCCGCTCTTCCAGCTTTCGCGCAGTGACTGTGCTGCGCTTTACACGCAGGCCTGGCTTTTTTTTTACGATAGGTGTACATGGTCTTTGAGGACAAAGTTTACCTACTAGCATCTGCTAAACACTCCAGTATGTTCCCATTCAATCGTTTAAAACTGCAGCAGGTAATTACTGGAAAACGTTCAGCCTAATTGCGCAATTTCTGCGCTGTCATTGCATTAACTAAACGTCACTTTACGACGACGACCGTGCTCTAGAGTGTCGTGCTTAAAACTCAAAATGGCGGCCACAAAATTTCAATATAAAAAATTGGGAATATGAAAAGAGCATTTGTACATAGGCAAAAACGCGCCGTCTCGCATCCCGCCCTTCTAATATGTTTCTGCAGTGTGCAAAACTCCATTTCAAGCAACCGTGTACGTCCTGCGCCCTCTTCAAGCACCAGTGCATTGTCCTTTGTTCTTTGATTATTCTCCGTTCTTCGTAGTACTTCACAATCATCGGCGCACATCAGCTGCCTGAAAAGGCCCTGATCAATGTTTGTTTGAGACAGCACTTCCAGCATTACAACAATGAAAGGGGTTGAAGGACGTAAAAACAGGCTCCTTGGTGATGATACACGGCGAAACACGTAGTGCACCAACGAGAACACTGACGAAGAAAGTGAGGACAAGGTGATGTGCTTCTGGATGTGAAAGGACGATGAGAAAGGAAGTGTTGATCATTTATACCGCTAGTGCGACCATTTCGAAAGATGGACACGTCGTCAGCTTGACAATCAGGGGTGGCCAAATCATTGCCAAATGTAAGCATGAAATGACCCCCTCGGCGTTGTCTAATTGTTCTTAAGTACAGTGCTCGTCCGGTGTATGCTTCAGAAGCACGCGTATGTCTGCAAAATAAACGAAGCTCACCTAGATTCACTTACGAAATATATTTCTGCTCAGTCAACACTCTCACTCGCACACAACAGGATCGTGCTTACACAGGTTCCAACTGCGGCCTTCGAGATTGGCTCCTACAACGGCGCGTTGCCGAATTTAATCGCGGAGGCCAGGTTACAAAGGACCAGAATTTCGCTCGACTGGGCTGACACAGACTAAGTATCACTGAAATCCAGCACA
This sequence comes from Rhipicephalus sanguineus, assembly GCF_013339695.2. NCBI lineage: Eukaryota > Metazoa > Arthropoda > Arachnida > Ixodida > Ixodidae > Rhipicephalus > Rhipicephalus sanguineus. The sequence continues at coordinate 85,015,897 of NC_051183.1, read as the reverse complement.
TCTGCTGCTTAATCGTACTCGTGCGAAGTCTACTCTGCCGGACTTACTCGAGCTCAAACTCAATAAATTTTTAGTCACCCTTACCTTCTCAGTGCCAGACTCCCGTGAGTCTTATAAGTCTGACTGCAGTCACGAGTCAGATTCTCGACCTTTAGCACCGAGAAGTGCGTCACTCGTGTATGATACAAAAACTTTCTATACCTGAAACTTTCCCAACAAATGACGCTTTAAAAGAAGGTATATCTATGCATATATGCTCCTGGAGGTGGTGGCGTTTGCACATCATCATCGCCGGTGGGTGCTTGTGGCCTGGGTTGGTAAATATCGTCAACATGCACATATGATAACATGCAGATATGTTGCGATGTACGGTATTCGCCAGGGCAGTGCGATTGGTCATACCGACGAATGTTGTCAACGGTCTACTTTGGCGCATTAATTGGTCAATGTTTCGAATTTGTTATACAGGCTTGTGCATAACATCCCGAAATATATCGGTTGGATTGTCAAACTTACTGATGATATTCGCAACAAAGGCCCACTCATCTTATCACAGTCATTTCTGTCGAAAGATCTGCGACATACAAATATTGCTCAGAATCAGTAACATGTCTCAAGCTTTATATTGCTCCTTATACGCTTTTTTATTGTTACTTGCCCTTAAGTGATACTTAGTTTGTAATACGTGTGCTGTGAGGCCTGTGTTGCGTGTGAATGGAAGAATCGTATTGTAGAATATTTTTCATGTATCCAATAGATATCCGTAGCGGCGTGTCGCATTCGTGTAGCAGGTTCACTATGCGATGATGCTTCAGCTAACTGATTCAGTGGTGCCTTGTCATAATCTCTGTTGGCATATTTTTCTCCATGACATTATTCCAAGAAGTGCCTTAGAAATATGGGCTTCCTTGTCTGTTCTCTAATCAAGTGGGTTGCTAATAAGCGTTTGCGTGGCTGGTGGAAGAATTGAAAAAAACCTTTGCTATGCACTGGAGCATTTACTAGATGTTTCGGTGCTCATACCGTGACTTCAGACTGCGTGGCGCTTATTTTAAAAATTAAGAAGACATGACGTACTAATTATCCGGCAACGTAGGTGCACTTATGATTTCCTCCGCTGGTGGGCTTCACCGCAAAAAAAAAAAACACAATACCGTAATGCACAGTACAAGCTTTGCGGCATAACATGGTTGCACTGCCGCAAAGCTGACTGTAGCGAATCGGTCATCTTGCAGTATCTTACCGCAGAGCCATAATGTTTCTTTAAACTGCTTAGGAGAAAAATACTATATGAATAATCGAGAAAGGTGAAAATAAGATAAATAATCAAAATCTTTGCGTTGGAGTGAAAATCGAACCCAGGCCGTCTCAGTGGAAAGCAAGAGTTTTACCGAGAGATACGCTATTTCTTGAAAAAGCTTCGAAAAAAAAACACTATATGAATGTCTTGGGGTCGAAGGAGTCTCCGTAACGCATGTAATATTGCAGGGCAGAAGCGTAGAAGTGCTCCAGGCGTCAAAACATTTCAACTGCGCAACAAGCGGGTGTTTTAGAGGCCCGCCCACTACAAAGTGCAAATACATATTTAATCATCATCAGCAGCTAAAGCATCCACTAAGTGGGCAGTTGCGTAGATTCGCGTGTTGCCTCACGAACGCGTAGTGGGCCCTTCGCTGATTAGCAAAAGAAAGAATTATGGCGTAGAGGGGAGTAAAATGTTGCTTGCAGTCTGCATTGCAGTAGTTCGTTTTCTTCGGTATGGTTGAGGCATGCACCGAGAACCGAAGCCAGGCTAGCAGTTGAGATGGCGTTGCGGACGCAGCCGGATTATGCTATTGCGTTCTTTTCTTGAAGGAGAAGCTCATGCGTTCTCTCAGTTTTAGGGGCGAAGCTCCTTAAGGCGGCACCCGTTCGTCCCTCGTAGTGGTCGTAGTAGTGAGTAACAAGTCTTACGCTTTGACCTCCAAGGTGGTGCCGGTGGGATTTTCTCCTGTGCGTTGTTGAACAATAAAAAATTCGCAGCGTGCGCGTTAACTAAACCGAATTCTTCTGTCTCTCATTCCCCATTAGCAGCCATTGGCATGTTCCAGTAGGAAGCGTTAGTAGAAGTGTAAGTGTTAGCTAAAAGCCGACTCTTCTGTCTCTCATTTCCATTAGCAGCCATTGTTTACCTCCAAGGTAGTGCCTGGTGATTTTCTCCTGTGCGTGATTAAACATAAAAATTTTGTTCAAACGCCGTTGATTGATGAAATAAACCAACGAAAGACGCCAGATGTTTTGTAAAAGCAGAACGAAAGAACGCCAGATGTTTTTCGTAAAATGTAGTAGTAGTAGGGTAGTAGTTGCATGTAGCCACCTCGCCCGATCGTCAACGGGCGAGGTGGACCGGCACGGCGCGAGGACCCTGCCGTACGAGAGTTATCACACTAAAAGACATACTTTGCGGGCGATACACTCTAGTGAGCTTTTAACTTTTCGTCTTAATGTACATGATAAAGAAATTATTTCTACGAAAAACGCAAGGCACCTTGAGCAATATGTTTGGTTTTGGACGCTAAATGGAACCATGAGGCGATGCGAAGCCGGAGCACTTGCACGATCGCGTTCCGTTGGCTTCGTTGGGCATGCTACCGACCTGGCGTCGTGGAACGCGCGTCCTGTCTTCCCTCTAGCCTTGCCTTTAATTCGCACAGGGCGAGCGGGGAATGCGGTCGCTCTTGGCGCTCTTTCGCTCGGGAGTGGACTTCTTCCTTGCATTTCACGATCACAAGTGATAATGAAGGGACCACGTAAACCAACGTACAATAAAGTTTGATTTAATATATACAAGTTGTTTCACACTCTTTATATTATGTCTGGGCGCATTTCACGGAAGAGTTCACGGTTTACAGATGATTCCCTCCGTAGCTTCGCCCCACTCATCATCATTCACCCCGTGGATATGCTGTGATTTTTTTGTATGTGAC
>NC_051183.1:84972290-85012831 GCF_013339695.2 Rhipicephalus sanguineus | reverse complement strand
GAGATGACTACGTCGGCCTTCTGCTGCTTGGCGATGTCGGCTTGCTTGTCGGTAGAATCCTGGCTTTTCGGTGCGAACTGTGGGAGAGCCAACACAGCCATTCTTCAAAGTTGTTCGTTTGGTCTCCAGCAAAGCTCACCAGCTCTCACGACGCCGGGGCCCCACCTTGGGCTCGAATGTGGGAGATGACCGCACCTGCCATGGCGGGCAGCGTCCACCCGCGAACCCAAACCGAGCACTGTCCACGGCACGCACTACACTAGCACTCCGTCGTTGTCCATTCATTCTCTGCAACGTCCCTCTAGCGGTATTCCCATAATGTATACCCTCCCCCTGATACGTCTGCGTATGCGCATGAAATGAGAGGCGCTCTGAAGCGGCTCTGGTGCACCATGAAACGTCCACTGCGCGACGGAGACGCACAGCTGGGCCCGCGCCGGCGCCAGTGTGTGTCTGCCGCGGCTATGACGTCACTCCTCTTGAATGCGCAGACTGGCGAGGCGCGCGTCGCGGTGGCGGCGACTTCGATGCACCAGCTCTGCACAGTGACGTCACTGCTCCCCGCGCATGCGCAGCACTGCCCTCGGACTGGCACGCGGAACTGCGCTATCTCGGCCAGTGTAGCTGACGCTACAACAACGCTGCATTGTAAGGCTGCCAAAGTAATCTTTTCTAGGCGTCTGACTCGCGCCAGTGGTTTTACTCGATTGGCAACGTGAGTTTCCGAACTTTTGTGCTATTGTGCTCGTGAGCCGCTGTATCATTTTTTTTCATTTGCAAATTATTAACAAGAAAGTGTTCTATGTCGGGGTCCACCACGGCTCCACTGACGTATTTCCGTCACGGATATGACGTTGTAAAATATAAAGACTAACAGTGGGCAAAGAAAAAGTTCCGTCACCGGGAATCGAACTCACGACCGCTCGCTCCGCAGCGCGCAGCGCGAAACGGTTCGGCCACGGGCGGCACGTTCTTCGCAATGCTAACGGCGAGCTATTTATGTACATACATCATTTGCGGGTGGCTGTACTCGGAGATCTCTGTTACAGTGTGTTTGCGTTATCACTAGCTAGATTGCGCGAAGGGCTTGAAGAGCATAGAAGAGCGTGCTTGAGAGGTCGTCGCGCTTGCAACGAGCGCCCGCGTCTACAGGGCGTGGTCGCTTGTGCGTGCGCTTATCTCGTGATCGCGGTGATTTTGTACGTCTCGCGCTGAGAGCACGAAGGTCACTTGGCTCACTGCAGCGGCCGCTTTTGCGAAAGGAACACGGTGCTCACGCAGAAATAAGTTACAAATGTGACAGTTAGTTCGCTTCTCATCCCGTGTATTTTCGTTCTCTGCGTCCTTTCTGCTTGTGCAGCGCGTTGCAAGTTTTGATCTGCTTGCCATTCTTCGCGTGACATTACACTTTGTTGCTGCAGCATTCATTCCTTCGCCCTTATGGCCAAAGAATGCGCAACAAACGCTCAACTACGTCTGTGAATACATGTTTCACTTTCGTGTTATACCGATTCCTAGGGCAGAGGGATCAGCCATGTTTTTTTGCTGTATATTGCAAGTACACTATTTGGCTAATAATACATGCTTGATTCGCCACTCTTTATTGTTGATCTGTCTTTACTCTCGCATATGCAATTAGGGAGCCGTATAGCCGTAAAAATCGCGTTGTTATTAGAAGCATGTAATATACCATCAATTTTGAAAAAACTTCTAATTTCGCGCCATGTACTCAAATGCGCGACGTCGCTACTGCTGCCCGTTGTCACGTTATATTTATTTATTTTGTTATTTTTTTCTTTGCTGTTATTTATCGCCGCGATACGTAGATGGCCACGCTGGCAACGAGCCGCCAACTACTTGACACATGGGCTTCTATGGAAGTTTCACTACCTGTTAACATACACTTTGCTTCCTATTTCGCCAAAACATTGTTCAGGCACTCACAGAATAATCCGCAACGCCAAGAAGACAGCCGCTCGTATAGGACACCGCCGGAAAATTACAGCCATGGCATGCGCATGCGCAGTCTCCCTGTCAAGCAAGCGTTGCTTTCTAGCGAAGTTAGAATGCAGTCGTCCTGAGCCAAAATGCTGGCGCTATGTGCCACATAGCGCTGTGGCATGGGTTAAATGTGCCGGACATTGCAAGCGTTAGCCACAATCGCGTACGTACAGTCAACCACAAATGTTTACGGACCACATGAGCGCGTTCCAAGCTACCTGTCCTCGTCACGTAGTGGTACGCCACCTAACATCCAGCGGAGCACTGGCCCGAAAATGGGTCTTGTTATTAACTGGCATATCAATTTTCTCCTAGCTCGCAGCGCGTTGGTGTTCTTTTTTTCACGCAAAGCGATTGCCTGCAGTATCACTAGTATCACCGCAATATTTCTACTCGGATCGCCGTATCGAAGCTATCACGTCGTGCCGCGAACGGTGTGCCGCTGGGTTGGTATAACTTTGTGAGGAAGATTGGAACTGATACCAGTTATGCTTATAGATTGGATCTGGATGGGGTGCGTTTCAGCAGGATCCAGGAACATCTGGATCCTGCTAAGAATCCAGATGTTGCTAATATGTTTTTGTTTTAGTGTATTTCGTTTAATAATAATAAAAGTTCATACTTCAAAGACTGCTTGCTAAACTGCACGCGAGTCAGGCAATAAAGGAGCAGGAGTCTCAACGCGTCCAAGTGATGATGAGCCTGGGGCCACGCCACCGGCTTCGGTGGCTCGCAGGTGGTATTGGTCTCAAGTAAGGAATATCGTGAGGTGGGTCCACATGCAGAGTCTGTGTGCATCATAAAGCCCACATTCTGAATTGTGTCGGTGTCTGTGGCGGAGCGTTCCGCAAAGCATGCTTTGAATTAGCTGCAGGACACAGCTGCGCCAGCGTGGCAGTGCCCCTCAGGAACCGGTATCGGAGAGAGGGCACGTTGGTGCAGGGGGCAGCTGCACCGTCGGGACGGTGCCCTTCACGATAACGGTCAGCGAGGAGGGCTGGATGGTAGAGGCTGCAGCTGCACTGTCTAGGTTGTGCGTCTCACAGCTCCCATCCACGGCTGACAGTGGGTCGTGAGCTAAGGGGTCATAGTCATGAGATAGCGGGCGAAAAAGGCTTCTCATCTAGGCCGACCAATCAGACTAGGTTTTTTGTGCGGACGCCTTCGTAGGCATACCATGCCTGGGTGGCATCGCGAAGGCGGTCGATGGCCACTGACGATTTCTGGTGGCCGTCCAGGCCTCGAGGTCTCCTAGGGCGTTCATGGTCGCCACTCAATTTCAGGCGCGGTCCTGAAAGCGGCGGAACTCCGGTATACCGCAGGGAGCCGGCGATGGTAAGATGGCAGGCGAAAATCCGGAAGGCGGCAGCGCGAAACAGCCCAGTTGGTGTGAGAGCTGCGTTAGGGCACATCGGAGCTCTCTGCGGTTCTCAGGTTCTCATTTTTTGAGATTCTCACTTTTTGTAGCGTCGGTTCTCACTTTTTGTAGCGTCAAATTGACGTTGCGTGACGTTGCATCCTGCCAAATTTGCAGCTTAAAATGTGAGAACGATGAAGTGCCCAAAATGGGCCGCCATATTGTTGTAAATTGAGTTGCTTGTTCGATGTGCAGCCTCACATACGTATGTGTAGATGTCATTCCGTGAGTTACTTTACAAGCATGTTTTCGGTTAGTAATATTATAAAGTGTTGTACATGAAGCTTGCTTGTTAAAATAAAAGGTTATTGTGTAATTTGGCTTGTTCGAATTTGCGGTTCTCGCCGGAAGGGAACGCTAGATAAGCGAAGAAAAATGGCGCTGCCCTTTGTTATGTAGTGGCTGGAGCTGCAGGAAGCATCGCGAGTACCGCGATGCTTTTGTGATGACCGATCAATTATTTCAACTGTGGTGCCGGCTGACGATGGACACTGTGCGATGGCTGTGCGGGGAGCTTCGCCAGGACCTGGAGAGGCGGCGTACGGACACGAGAACAGCCCCGACCGTTGTTGTTGTTTTTGTTGAGCTACAAGTGCTTTGCGCCCTTCGCTTGTTCGCCACCGGCAGTTACCACGACGCGATCGCGAACAACGAGGACGTTGCGACGAGCTAGTCCAGTGTGGGTCTCACGATTCATGCTGTCATGGAAGCGATCGTCGAGCGCCTCGGCAATGAGTGGATCGCCCTCCCTGCCAAAAAGAAGGCTTTGTCCACATAGATGCAAGATTTGAAGGCTGCGTTGAGGTCGGTCGACGACACGTTCGTGTGCATAAGTGCGCCGTATGAAAAGGACGATGGCAACGAGGCTGCTTACTTTTGCCGCAAGAACTTTTACGCCCTCTGCGTCATGGTGGTGAGAACAAATTTCATCATATTCAGTCTCGCGCATGCTGTTAGTAGAATGCAAATGAGGAACGTGAAAGACAGCTTTTCGCCACTCTCCAGTACTTTAACGACATTTGCCGTGGCTCCAACTGCAGTGATAGAAAAGAACGCAGTAGTCGCGGTAAACGGAGTTTCCGTCACTATTTAGTTTTGGCAGGGGTGACGTGACACCATAAAAAGTTGATCGAGCTTCATATTTGATCGTGGCAGCTTTTAAGAAAAATAATGCATGAAAGGAAATCAAACGTGCTGATTGCGCTCTAATTTCATAAACAGTGATATGCAGACATGCAGTAACTGCCACATATGAAATGAAAGATACAGCTGTCGAAGCTGCGCTCCGAAAGCAACTCGAAAGAAATAAGTGCGTTGGACCACACAGTTACAGTTGTTCTGCATGTAGCTGGTTGTATTGCTGTTGCTGACTTCCTTCCAATGCAAACAACACTCTGCAGGTATGTGACCAACCCTGCCGATGACTGCCCTCGTACTCGGGGCCCGTGCACGACGCCTTTATGTGGAAGACATCCACCGTGAGCCAGGACTGGGCAGTGGACGCCGTGGCCAGGTTGGTGAATAGCTGCTTGGTATGCAAGCGTGAGAATGCTTGTGTGGTGTCTTAGTGTAGCAAAAACATTATTCATGGTAATTTTATTACGCGCTGCATGGTTCTTAACTACTCAAGTCTCTTTGTCCAAATTTCTGCCCCGTATGTTATTACTGGTATCTACTTTGGTCGAACACTATCTACTTTAGTGGCACTCGCGTTCCCTTGAATGAAAATTCTCTCATGCACACATTTGAGAAAACAAGTCATACTGAGACTCGAGGCGGCACACAATAATCCGACTTGCTCTCAGTGTATAATTGCAAGTTGTCTTTCTATGGTCATGGGAAAGACTACTATAGGGCAATAGAAAGGTCAAGCATGAAATAAACTTTCATGAAGAGATTCTATGATCCTTTATTATAAAGTGGTGAAATAATAAATAGTAAGCATGTGATGATACAGAAAATGCTACACTCTGAGGCTATGTTAAAAAAAGAATACATCAAATACAACTGCCATAGATGTACATTCATAAATACAATTATGTGTAGAAAGGACAACTTGTATAAAAAATACAAATAAGCAAGCACAGCCACGTGCTATATAGCAATAACATAAGTCAACTGACACTTTCAGTCATGGTTCATAAAAAGCACTAAAAACAACTCAAACAGTTGCAAAAGAAACCTACTGTCACGTTTCATTGACGGCCTAAGCACACACAAAAAAAACTAAGGGAATCCAAGCCTTGAGTGCGCTGGCCGTCTGCAGCCGCACATCAGTCCCATGCAATCAAAAGAAAGCACAACACCCTTACCACCAAGGAGATGCGCCTTCTGTCACTCGCCCCTTTTTCTCTATGAAAGAAGTTAAGGGCTGCAGTTCAGTAGCTTCGTTGTCATTCCTCCTGACGAAGGAATTGAGTTGATAAAGCCATTTTTTTGTTGGAGCATTTCAAAAGCCGTAATTATGTAACCTAACCAGACAAGCAATTCTGTGAATATGTCTAGCTGTAAAAAAAGAAAAGCAGTGCATATCAGTGACACGATGTCTTCGAATAAGTTAAAAGAATGAGAAAGGAATAGTAGATATTCATGTATACATTCATATTATGCTAACTTGGAACACTGTCCTCCACAGGTGATAGTGCATACTCGCTTCAACCTTGCTGCTTAACCCCATCCCTGGAGCACATCCTGCAGAATCCTCTGCTGCCCGATTCCACCGCACCCACTCTGCGGTGCGTCGTATAACTTGCACACTGGGAGTCCTCAAGGCCCACTTTCGGTGCTTGCAGAGGTACAGAACACTGTACTATGGCCCACTCTTCACGTCGAGGATCATTGCAGTTTGTGTCGTGCTTCACAACCTCGGTGTTTGGAAGCAGCTGCCTGAGCCAGACGACATCCCTTGCACTGAAGAACTCGAATGAGAATATGCGGACCTTTATACAACAACAATAGCGACGATACGGCTGCAGTAGACATGTACCAGGCGGGTAGGCAAAGGCAGGATCACGCTCTGTAGTGGTTCACAGCTGGGCACGACTCGATGTAATGGGGTTTACATTCCTGCGAGATGTGCACAGAAACGTGAAACACAAGAAGCTCTTGCTGTTTCTCATGACGAAGTAGCCACTTGCAGTGTGTTCGATCCTATACCTATCCCCTGTACTTGTGTTCTTGCAGGAATTGTATTCTCACAAAAGCTTCATTGTGTTCGTTCATTGAGAGCATGCTAATTGTACCAAGCAGTTAGGCAAAAGCATGCTCAGCTTCTGCCCCAAATCATAGCAGGACTAGTTTGTTGAGACCATAGTGACTCTGTAAACAGCCTGTGTTATTTTGCAGCACTGCATGCAACATTGAATGTTATTCCAGAGCATTGTTTTCAGCGCTTTTCTCACAATGCGAGCCCATGTGATGACTGTACGAGTTTGGTAGGTGTGTACAAAAGCTGTATTCATGTAGTAGCCACTCGTACATGCAAGAGCACAAGCTTGCTGTGGTTGGTAATCTATGTAAACGCTTATAGGCACAAAACGAACCAGTACCGAAAGGGGCAACGTGGGCACAGCACTGTGTAGCTACTTTCTGTCCTGGTTTCTCTAGTGGACTATAAAAGTTTACATGCAAGTGTAATACATGATATTTCAGAATGTATTGTGAGTCAATTGAGCTTCTGTCAATTCATCATCCTTGCAATAATAAAAAAGCAGTCAAGTTGTCTCATTGTTTACATCATTGTCTTATCATTCACTGCTGCCAACAACAACAAAAGATGCCTCTAATATTGTACCAGCCAGTTTTGAAACCAGCACATCTGCATAAAAGACATCGCTTTGAATGCGGTTTGTGCACTTCTTAGTGTTGCCAGTCCAATGTAACATCAACTGCATGAAATACTACAATTCCTCTTCTTTATCTGTGGCCATTATGCACTTCTTATTCGTATGTTGTAAGCAACGTGGAAGTACCTTCCACAGTTAACACCTTCGGAGGTGCATCACTTCTGTGGATTGAGATTCGCCTAGACTATCTTTCAGATTCAACTGATCGCGCGTGACGTGAGGTCCTGAAACTTAACTCTTATTGCTTCTGCTTATGTATATTTACATGATTGTAACTTTTACTTACAGTAGTTCTTACGCATCCTCAGCAAACATATAGCACCATCTTAATGATCACGACAGTTCAGGAAGATACTTCGCGCATCGGAGACGTTATAAATAACTCAGCTGGCTGTTGGGCTAGTTGGTACAATACTTAAGATAAACTAGACGTGGAACAGCCACCGCAACAAAAAAGACAGAAGGAACAGAAGGGGCATTATTAATACTTGCAATGCTGTGCAGCTCCTTATCTCTATACTATCGGCAGCGCTTCTGGACGCCGCGGCCCTGGGAACGAAGGGCCACCGCAGCCCAAGACGGGGTCGACGCGCATACTTGTAACGATGCGGGCGTCGTCCACCGAAACGTGCGTCGCCAAATCGAACGGCCCTCCACCTGTTCTCCTGCAATAAGCATGTGCATAGCTGAAACGTCAACACCACCCGAGTGAAACGCAAGCTTACTTAACTGCACCGTCATTCCGCGCCTCGAGCTCGAGCTGGCGCCACTCCGGCGGCGGCCTGCTGCTGGGGCCCAGGCGGTAAAGACGCTCTGTCATCGTCTGTCACGGCTCCCATCGTACCTCCAGTAGTAAGTCGCAAACCACCCTCCCCATACGGGGACGATCGGTAAAAAAATGCCACATCGCGGCCCACTGTTCGCGATCTGCCGACATAACCACAGAACACCTACACAAAACAACCAGCGAAATAACGATGTCGGCAATGTCGACGCTGGCTTGGCTGGCTCGCTTATTGGCTAAAAAAGTTACTATGGCTTTGTCGCTCATCTCCAAATATGGCGCTAAATTGCAGACGTTATCGTCTGCTTCACAACTTTAAAACTAAACGCTTCACTTTTCTTTTTATTTTTTGTTGTTGCATTAACAATTTCAGATACAAAATACAATTTAATTGCACGTTTCTTTACATCTTATGTCCCCTTCACGTCACGTTTCGCAAGCATTTCATGCGTTTGCGTCATCATTGTGTACACGTCACGCCTACGTCAAATTTGACAGAAAATGGCGGAAGTCCAGAATAGCACCCCAGTTTGATATAAAACAATCGCGAAGCTTGCCAAACATTGCGGCGTGGTCTGCGCCGAGCGTTGCTAACAGTTTGTGTATCAAACCAGAATACATAAAAATAGTACAATAAACGCCTGTGGCAATATTTATTACGCTTTGAGGTTCTTTTCTTCAATCTGACTATATTTACACATCTGTGCCGTAGACCTGGTAATTACGCTTGGCACGATAAGAAACATAGTGAACATTTTCCAAGTTACTTGCAGTCACTACAGAAAAATAGTTGTTTTAAACTGCTTCTGCAACTATTGATCAAACCACTGATGGTGTTACCATCAGCAAATTTTCTACTTCGAACAGCATGCGGCAAAAAAAAATAACCCTTGGATAGATATGAGCATGCAGTCGGCTAGGTGCTTTGAATATTAAAACACCTCGTTTTTCATGTCAGCCTGTGGTGTGTCATGCTATGGCGGCTCCCTGACAGCTTTTTTTATGGGTGATATTTAATATTTAGCCTTTGTAATGACGTTGCATTCACATCTGCAAATTGAATTCTGCATTTTATTTTAACTTTGTGCATCTGCTCTCCTGTCCACCATTCTAGCGACATCGGGCGTTTGGTCGACGTCTACGTCGTAAAAGCATTAGGCATGCCTATTTAGAAAGAAATGCTACCAACACAATGTTTGCGTTCAAGTTAATTTTTGAGTGAGCCTTTATCTCAAAATGCATGCATTCTTCGTGATTTTTAAAAAGTTGGTATGGTATATATTTATATGGCTTTAACGTTCATAAATCCACACTGCCTTCAAGATTGTGATTTAGAATTCGAGTAGGAAGTTTTTGTTAATTAATAATTACAAATTAGTTGTATCTCCTGCAAAGTGTTTGCGCCTCGGCGTAGCGTTTGTGTGCGAACACGATAGGTCTAAGAAACACCCTGTACATTGAGGAAGTATGAAAAAATTGTCGAGCGTCGCATTGGATATATTCATTCTGCCACTAATGAGTAGCCGCATCTCATATGCTTAGCGTTTCGGTACATGGTATGGTGTCGTGACACAATTGCGAAACATCTTGGCTCAACGTTGCTTATTTTTAGTATCATGCGAGAATGATCCCGAGAGATGTACATAACATATTAATATTTAGAGCCCAATATCGCGTTATGAAATGTCCTAAATTTAAGTTGCTTCCAATGAACTCAATAGAAAAGTCAGTTACAACACAAGGGCGAAGCAATGAATGTGATAGCAACAATTTGTAGTGGTATAAGAAGTGAGGGTTGCAGCTAACTGTTTTGTATCCGATCTCGCGTAACTGCAAAACCCTGGTTTAAGAGAATATGGCCGCTCCAGGGAGAGATGTTCACCGCATAGTCACTTCGCGTTCAGAGCGTAGCCCGTAGAAGGGTATACGAGCGGCCCGCTCTGATGGCTGCCGAAATAGCGCACGCGCAAGCGATCGCGACGGCGCCCTTAGATTCAAAGTTCAACGTTGTTGATCGCGCGACACTCCCCCTCCCGCCCCCACCCCCCTCGCGTCATCGAGTCTTTTAAGGCTCGCTAAAGACGAGCGGGCCGTTTCCTGTCTGCTTCTACAGCAAGCCTCCCAGGTGGAGTGACGCTATCGTTTGCACCCTCCGAGCGGCAGAAATGGGCCGGCTCGTTTGACCTCTGCTTCGGCCGCGTTCGTCATTCCCACTCGCGCGCTTTTACCCGTGGTAGAACATACGATGCGCGGGGGCATCTTATCAATTTGGACTTCATACGGGAGGGAAATGACGGCGAAGGCGACGCCGAAACCCGTCTAGACTGTCCATATAATTGATCTCGCAATAAAAGGAATGCAAATAACATGATCGAGCATTGCTAAAAACTACTTCGAAGCAAAAATGTAAAACAAACTTTAGTAGGACGTTCGTGTGGGCAAGTTCGTTCATACGCGCAGTTTTAGCCTCACTCAAAAGCAAAGTACCTAAAAGATAGCTCAACGATGCGCTGCAGAGATGTATTTCTTTAATTTATTGCTACCCTAAATTCTTCGGTCGTGCATATAGAGTATACATTATGAATAGCGAGTGCCTCACTGCCTGTCAGACATCACATGATAAATGCAGGAATAATGCTCGAGCATGAATATTTAATTGGTTCGTCACCACTTAACCTTCGCTGTCACCGACTACATTATCAGATAAAGGAAGTAATTCACTTACTGTGTCGGAGCATGGAAACAATTATTATTCTGGTAAAAATGTGATATTATTAACTCTACACGATATCATCAAGCACTGTGACGTATTACCACTCCGACAATATTTGACATATATATCGGGGTTGTATCAGTAGCATTCTGCTGTTCCCATCACGATGGTCATTATATTGCTTCCACTGATATTATAGTGACTGTTTCTTTCTGGCTGCGGTTACTCAAGGAGTAAGTCGCACTAAACGTTTCTAAATTTATATTCATCAAAATTACTGTTCTTTGTTTTTCACGGTATAAGTGTACGCAACCAATTTTAAAGACGTATGAACGGTTGCCTGTTTGCGAGCGCATGACGGCTGTCTATACATGCAATCGCAAAAGAGCGCTCAGAAACGTAATATATGGTTCGAAGATTAAATATAATAACATGTAAGTTTAAAAAATTGTTTAGCATGTCCGTTTGGCCTAAACAGATGTATCGAGGTAAGCAGTTTAGATACACTGATATACCGCACCAAGAGCGTTGTTACTGACAAACGACTCTATCGGACCATTATTTTACAAGCTAGATAGCGCACCATATTCTCTGTATAATATTGACACTAGCGCTCAGCTACGCAAGGTCAAACCATCTTTTCAAGGCAATGTAGTAAAATACGGCATAAGATTTTTATCTACGCAGTTCGCTCTGATTATAAGTGATCTTTTTTTTAATGCGGAGCATTTCGTAGCGAACCAATGGCAATTCGACCGTTTCTAACCACCTGTCCCGTGTGGCACATACCCGCGTAAAGGTACTCATGGCATGCGGGTATGCGCTGCAGGCAGGTTACTCACCGTCTGTGTCAAACCTGACCGGAAGTCTTAATGCGAAAACCTAAGGGAGCCCTTGACGTCGTTGGCGATGGGCAAATTATCTCTATGGAAGCAAACAATAAATATGACTACAGCCGAAATAGAACCCAGCACTTCTGCATAGCATCCAAGTATTCTACCACAGAGCCACTACAGTGCTTCAAACTGCTTTGGAAAGACACACAGTAGAAGCGTTATGTGAGGACAACGCAAAATTGCCGTTCCAGAGTTGGCTATTCAATTTTATGTAAGGGCAACGCACATTAAATATGTGTACCTTTGACTCCGCAAGCTACAGGCAGTCATGGCGTTTGGCTATAGACTATCAGCTCTAACATCAGTGCTGACGTGACGGCGCACCCTGTATTACCCTTTACACGCCAGTGTATTTGGCGTGCCTGGTGAGCCAACGATGTACGCACAATTATCATTTTACACAAATACGTCGCTTCACCTTGTAATGCTTGACTCAAAGCGAAAAATTCCGCGTGGGCTGCTGCATGCTGTGTCGCACGACATTGATTCCCTTAATGCGGGGGATCTGCCGGATTTTTACTTCAAACGCGATAGCCTTAAAGAGCTCGTTTCGCAGAAATTCCGGTGTTGTCCACGTTGGTCGTGAGCGAAAAATCATCATCTTGTCCGTAACCGAAACACCGAGAAAGATGCAAATAAAATAAATAATAAAAATCTTCGGTTTCGAATGAGAATCGAACCCAGGCCGTATGTGTGGCAAGCAGCTGTTCTAACACAGAGTGACGCTATTTCATGAAATTGATTAGGAAAAAGCACTATATGAATAATCGAAAAAGATGCATATCAAATTAATGACAAGAAACTTCGGTTTCTAGTGAGAATCGAACCCAGGCCGTCTGCGTAGCAAGCAGCTGTTCTACCACAGAGTGACGCTATTTTTTCCATTGTTACCTGGCTTTGGTATAAAAGAAATAAAACAAACAACATTGGAATTAAAGACACCCGATGTACAATGTACACATGGTGACTATGTAGTCAACCAGCATGGTGCTGGTATAGTCTAGTTAAAATTCGGGCAATGTCACCAGCGGCTGTAGTCTTGAGAGCCACTCAGGTGGTTCCCCCGGTTCCGCTTTATATATTTCTAATAACCAATGAATGCTCTCTCTTAAGTACGCTCGTGCAGGCCGCGCATCATTGTCAAAGTGGTAGCCTGCCATTCGCGATCTCCACAGAGTTGAGGCCCAGGAGCATAGGTGCGTCGAACGGAACGCAGTCTTCGCTTCTTACGCACAGAAACCGCATGCCATAAGGGTGCAGTGGGGCAATTTTTGTTTATTGATCTCTGTAATACGTCCCAAAATTAAAACCCCTCCAAACAATGTGAAAAAACATGGTCTATCGTTTCTGGCAATTTCCAAATAAACAATGACTACCCCATGGCAAAAACCAATCCCTTTTCTCTAAAAAGGCTTTAACAGGCAACTTTGCGGTATGCAGTTTGAAGAAAAAGGTCTTTGTTCCCGGCTGCACCTGCATTTTTTACTCTCTTTTAAACATTGCTACCGGGTTCTCTACTGTACAAGGACCTGTACAACGGCACTGGGAAGACAATGTCGCATAAGGCAAAATAAACTTTTCGTTTTACATTTCAAAGGTACGCTCTTGAAAATCTTACAGTAAGAAACCTGACACTAGACACTATTTCTTTATAGAAACCGCCAATCCCTCCCACACAATCTTCGGTAGTCACTACATACTCAGGGAGACATCTAAGTCGCAATTGACACAGCGTGCTCAGGAAGGCATCTGACGTTTCTAAAAAAAAAAACAAAAAACGGCTGACAAGCTGCCGCAAAAAAAAGGTGACCAAGTCCCAGCCCCCCCCCCATCTTTGACCCGTCGAAACAATATAGTACGACTGCATCGCTCCACTCAGAAGCCCAGACAAATATGTCAAATATTCTGTGAAACTTCTGCACATTAGTCCGGGAGCAATGCAGCACCTGCATTACGTACCACATCTTGCTGATAAAAAACTAGTTACAAACGGTGGCTCTTTGGCATAGATCAACAAGGCGGTTCCTTTCCACTTATCGGCTTTCTCCCGTGATCGCTGTTGCGATAACCATAGAGCGGGACGACCAAGTACTTGCCCGGGGTTGTAACCCAAGGCACGTTAGTGAAGTGGTCAGGTTTGATTGGTCATGATCCGTGCCAGAGCCCTAGGCACTTCGACCAGTTAACACCACTCCCTGCAGCCTGGCTGAATGCACGAACGGTTTCGACAGCCTGTGTTATACTACGTTTGTCCCTTGAAAAAATAGCCACATCGTCCGCATGCGCAAGCAGCTTAACTTCTGCTGCTTGTAATTGAAAGCGTTGGTGCTATGTTCATTGACAATTTTGATGCAGAGAGCTTCTATATACATGCGAAATAACAGGAGGCTGAGGGCGCAACCCTGACGAACCGAACGTTGCACACGAATGAGGGCCCCGAGGCTCTTGTTCACAATCAACCTCGTAGTGCACTTTCGGTACGCCAGGGCCACTCCCTCGCAGATAACAGAGCCAAGGTTAACATAATTCAGCAGAGCAAACAAAATTCTATTGTGAACACAGTCAAAAGCCTTTTCAAAATCAATCTGTAAGATGGCAACCCGCTCATCTGAATAATCACAACATTCAAGTGTGCTCCGCGCTATGTGAACACTGGTAACAATCGATGGCCTTTGATACCCCACGTTTGATGAGGCCCAACGATGTCCTTAATCAGAGTCTGTAGTCTTCGAGCCAATACTTTCATGTAGATTTTGCACGCTACATTAGTAAGTGCTATTGGTCTATACCATGAAACAAATTTTAGCTTATCTGCATCGTCGGTTTTGGGTATAAGTACTGTATGGGACGACCTGTATGACGGAGGTAATGTATTTAATTTATACGTTTCATTAACTATGACTGTCAGGATAGGGCTTACACTGTTTATAAAAAGCAGCGGTGAATTCGTCAGGTCCGGGTGATTTTACAGGATTTAACTTGTCTATTGCTACTTCAACTTCGGCTGAGGTTATTAGCCTTTGCAAACTCTCCTTTATTTCATCGTCCACGAGGGGCAAAACAGGCAGATACTCGTTTTTAAATTGTTCCAGGTCTCCGTCGTGCGCGCCGAATAATGCCCGATAACGCTCAGTGAGGGCCCTTTTATTGTTATCTGTATCGGTCGATACCGACCCGCCCCATTCTATCTCGTGTTGGCTTCTCTCGGCACGTGCTTTTACCAAGCACAGTGCGCTTCGATGGCGTTTCACCCGCGGCTGCGTCCTCTGCCCTTGCCCTGACCAACGCACCCCGATAACGTTCTTCATCCAGTTGCTCAATCTTTGGTTTGACTTTTCTCACGTCTTCTAACCATTTTCCGGGGGCTCGGCATTCCTGCTCGACTAGCTTATCAAGCAGCAGTTTTAATTCATTCTCTTTCCTTTTCTCTTCGTGCCGAATACAACCAGCCCTTTCAATTGCTTTCAATTTTAAAAATTCCTTACATAATTCCCACTGCTGCCAAATACACGCAGCCTTTTCAATTGCTTTCAATTTTAAAAGTTGCTTACATGATTCTCACTGCTGCCAAATACAAAGGTTTTCATTAGGGTCTATATTGGAGATTAGATCATTTACGGGTAAATTAAACTCCTCGTTCTGCAACAGTTTACTGTTTAATTTCTATGTTTCCCACGAGAAAGAGGTGGTTCGCTTGGCGATTCCGATAGAGCACTGTACTGAGCAGTGGTCCGAAAACGACACAGGGACTACATCGTAGCTGGTACATTGTGGAAGGATGTCAACAGATACGTAAACGCGGTCGAGTCTTGCATGGCTAGGGCCTTCGAAACGCGTGAACTTTACTGCACTTGTACGTTGAATACATTCAGCCACGTCCTCAAGGTCCCAGCTTTCGACGATACGCGTCGAAATATCGGTGCTCTTATCTCTGAAACCCCGAGTGCTCCTTTTGTCGTGCGCACTAAAGACACAGTTAACATCGCCCAACACTGTTAACGGCCTTCCTGCACTGAGCCGTTGTTCAAGGCTATGAAAATACACGGCCCTTTCTTCACCCTTGTTGAGCGCGTACACACACGCGACAGGCCACTCGGTGTTTTTCAGAGAACACCGAGTGGCGTGTTCACACACGAAAAAGGGCGTTCAACTGCAGCCCCGGCAATTTCTTAACAAATGGGATGCAGCCGGCCGATGTGCCTACTGCGTGGCTGACTACAGTAAAAGAAAACGAGACGTGAAACATTGTGCCATGATGCTGCCGGTCTCCTCTTCGCCATCGACTTTAGTTTCCTGTACCGCTAGGACGTCTATGTCGCGTTCCGTTAAAAGTCGATAAAACTGGCTTTGCTTTCTTTTCCCTGCCAGTCCTCTAACGTTAATGGTGACAACTTTTAACGAACACGCAGGTGCCATTTTAACGAACGGAAAGGAGACCAGCAGCACTTTGCTTACCTCACAAGTCTAGCACGAGGCTAGAGAGTGCCATCGCCGACAGTGCCATCCGGCGCAGCCGAGCTTGTCCAACAGGATCGGCGTTGCCGCCGCGCTTGTCGGAAGACACTTTCGGGGGCGGCCGCAGGGACGACCGCCGTAGTTGAGCTGTCTTTGCAGGGGGTTCCTGGACGCCAGGGGTCCTCGGCTGGCTAACGTCACTGCTGCTCTGGGGGTGGGGGCGTTGCGACGCCGTGGTGACATTGGTGGGCGTGTGGACGCCACTCTTCTCCGGCTGTGGCTCTTTGGAGGTCAGAATGTCGCCGACCTTGGCACCTCGTTGACTCTCCGTCGCTTTCCCTGCCATTTTGCTTACCACAGCCGAGTCTCCCGCCGCGTTTTGCGGTGCTGGAAAGACACCTTTACCGGTGTCGCCTCCTCACGACGCTGCAGGCCGGACCTGTGATGACGGCTCGTAGCCCGTTCACCCAGACGAGTCACCTTCTCGTTGTTGAACCCCAGGGCAATCCGCCTTCAGGGCGTCACCGCCGGAAGGCGCCGTCGTGTCTAGCTTGCCCGTCTGCTTTCTCGCGTCTTCCGTGCCCCTCGCTGCCTCTTCAGCCTTGGCGACGTCCATCTGTTCCTCGTTATCGTCCGCCTTTGGCGGCCCGTTCGCCGACGCGTAGGTACGGACGCAGTCCGCGTCCGCGTGTCCATACCGCCGGCACTTCGAACACCGAGGCACCCGGCAGTCACGGCGCACTTGCCCCGTTCCATGGCAGTGCAGCCACTGCATTGCCCGCCCGGGTACCACCACGAGGGCCAACTCGCCGGCTAGTCTAACCTGATGTGGTAGGTCGTCCACCTTGAGTCCAGGCTTCAACTTCAGGAGCACGCTCCTCGTGGTTGACCCCTTGTTTAGCATCCCATGGACGCGCCAACGCTCTCGTGTGACCTCAGTGACGTTCCTGAACCCTGCGAAAGCTGTCCGGATGTCTTCGACCTGCACGCCGTAGAGCAGCCAATGTAGGCGAAGTTTCACCTGCTGGTCTTCAGGGTTGAAAATGACACACCGGCACCCTTTCACCTTCAGCTCCTTCAACGCAGCGAGTTTCTTCGTGACTTCTCCGGTGCTTAGGGTCACCGCCCAGACATGGTTAATCTGGTACGCCTCCAACGCCACCACATCGGGAAGGACACCAGCAGTCACAAGAGCGTCTTGGAAGTCTTGTACCCTGTAGGGCGTCTCACGCACGTCTCCGTGCAAGAACAACGTGTTCTGAATGATACGACCGGTAGGTAAATTAGGCAGCCAGTTTTCGCATTCCTTATGTTCGTCGTCGGTGATCCTGTTATCACGGCCGGCACGGGTCGCTATCACCGCTTCATCGGAGCCGTCCATTCTGCGACCGTTCGCTGGCGCGTCCGGAAGTAGAATGACAGTGACGCTATTTCTTGAAATTGCTTCGAAACAAATCACTATATGAATATCGAGAAAGATGCAAATAAAATAAATGACAAGAAACGTCGGCTTCTAGTGATAATCCAATCCAGGCCGTCTGCGTGGCAAGCAACTGTTCCACCACAGAGTGAAGCTGTTTCGTGAAATTGCTTCAGAAAAAACACTATATGAATCATCGAGAAACATGCAAACAAAATCAATGATAAAAATCCGGATTCCAGTGAGAATCGAACCAGGCCGTATGCGTGGCAAGCGACTGTTCTACCAGAGAGTGACACTACTTCTTGAAATTGCCTCGGGAGAAAAACACTATATGAATCATCGAGAAAGATGCAAATAAAATAAATGACAAGAAACTTCTGTTTCGAGCTAGGCAAAAATAGTCTGTATTGGTATTAAGGGTTTCAAGGATGGGCATATCATTCCACTAACATTCCGCAATGCTTCGAACCAGCACAGTGCTTTGCTGAGTTAAAAGTTTTTCAGTACAAATATTTTGTAGATAAACGAGATACCAGTTTGGAGCCCCACTTAACGATTAAAGGTATTGAACTGATTAACAATGACGCTCTCTGTACGTAACGGCGAGAATGAAAGTCAAAGCGCACGCGACATGAAAAAGCACGACGTATTCAAGAGCTTAGATGTATGGCTGTATTCTACGTTGTCTAGGCAGCGATATAGGAGCTTGAGAATGCAATAATACGATGGGTTGCCTTTCAGGTAACAAATTAAAATGAAGATCCTTCGCCAAGATATTTTATTGTGGATGGGCTTATTTTTACTACTGTTTGCATTTGCACAAGTACCTACCTGCGCACTTGCGGGAAACAGTAATCAGGGTACGTATTTTCTTAGTTTCATGCTTACACTGTGCTCCCAACTTGAAGCAATATACACATGCCAATTCACAAATAAGCGTAAGTCCTTGCACTGCCTAGAGTAGCCAGCATAAGGCTGTTGAGTACTAGTCAAAGTCATCCAACTTTATTTTCTATTAGAGTTTCGCTGAAACCATGTATATCAGATAGGCGCTTAAGGGCTTCCTCGAGTAATGGGACGATAAAGAGCTCTCCCTTATGTGACGTTGTTTGGAAGAGCACGATACTCTACAAACATTTCAGCACTGTCCCAATGATCATAGTATTTAAAAAAAAAGCGGCAGATCCCACGTACCGCGGGAGTCGATGTTATGCGCAGCATGCGGCGGGAAGTGACTGTGGCGTTAATTTTTTTCCTGAGCGACACGTTACAAAATGACGCTAAAGATTTGTAACAATTGTATACGCACACATATAGGTTGAAGAGCCCTATATGTGTTATATAACGAGTTCTTTATGGTTGCGTCATACTGCCAATGGCAACGTGGGTATTACCAACACCAGAAGCGGTAGGCTGATATGTAGTGCTTATACGTGTCCCGAGAACGCACGCACGTTTCACGAACCCATGTGCATGTGTGGTAGAAGTTCTTGACACTTCTTGAACAAGGGCATCATCACCATGATCAGTGAGCACGAGCAGCTGGTCACGACTTGTTATAGATCCTGGTCGTGATGGTGGTGACGAGGGGTCCATGTGTAGTGAGGTATGTGGTGTAGTAGAGCTGTTGGAATTTGTGCATGCCTCGGTCATTTCGTCGACAAATTGTCTGTCCACAGAGCCGGTGACATGTCAGAACATAAAGCCACCGTTCGCGTTGGTGAGGTATAGGCCGTTGAGGCTGGTAGGCCTGGATAGTGCTACGTAGACCAACATCAGTGGATGGTGCTTGTCGTATTCGTAGACTACCTGGGCGTATGTGGCCTACGTAGTCTAGTCTACAAAGCGGCTGTCAATCAATCTGGCATCATCATCGGTCAGCATGATGCCATCGCCCAGCCTCGTAATATATGAAGAGGACACTGCGTCGTTCTAGCGGACGAAGTGCACATTACGATGCGGTGATGTCGATATCATAAGTAACTTTCGGTAATGTATTCTTCCGGGGTCGAGCAATGCTTCATTATAACTTGCTGAATCATAGGAATAAAAACGTCATGTTCATTAGACTGCTATAAAAGCGGACCCAACACTAGAACCACTGACGTTAATCTGATATGACGCCTTTATCGTAGGAGTATCATGTAGTGTTTATTGCTTTCTTGTAAAATCAGATAGCAAGCGCCACAACCATAATTGACGTTGCACCGATATTGCGCCTGCGTAGGCTGTATTTCGAAACCAGTTTATAGAATTGACGTGGTTCAGTGGTAGAATACCTGATTGCCACGCAGAATGCTTGGGTTTGATTCCTGCTGGGATCCTAATTTTCTTTTTTGCAATCGCCGGGTCAACGCTGCCCGATGTTGGTTTTCCTTAACGCTCTAGCATTTAAGTTACCAATGTGTGTTCTCGCAGCTCCTGGGTAGGTATAAACTGTCAATCACCTGCGACGCATACCTGTACACCGCGGCCCGTGGCAAATGGGTATGTGCCACGCGTGTCTGGAGGAAAGGATTTGACGACATACGCGAAAGGATTTTCACGGTATTCATGTGACGACCCGACAGTCATATTTGTCAAATCCTCTTACCCTCATATGCAAATCCTGGTCTACACCAACCTAAGGGGGCGATCATGACAACACCCAGACGTAGGCGGCTTGATAGGTGTGGATAGATAAAAAATACGTAGATAGAAACGCTCAAAATGCCACTGGTTTGCGAAGAAATGCTTCACATTTAATAGCGGCACCCAGGCGTGACGCCTGCTAAATAGCAAGCCAAGTATGCTGCAAAATATATAGAGAGAATTTCAATTTTGCCGTAAGTACAAAAAATGCAATGGTACATGAGCTTCTGGCTGTGCTAGTTGAAGTTGTGATACGAATTCAAGTCTTGTACGAATACAGCGAAAATCAGGCCATCATATGAAATGAGTGTCACTAGGAACGAGTTCTTTCATAAGTCCTTTTTTCGTTCTTTTGACGATGCGCAACGTTACTGAAGCTGTACAGTAGAAAATTTAAAAATCACCCAAAAAGTCAGCCTTAGGGGAGCTAGAATTGCATTAGGCAGAAATATAAAGAACGTATTGCAGTTTTAGTTTTCCTTGATATTAAAGTGGACAACGACTTGTAAGCTAAATTTAAGAGCACCGTATCATGCAGAGTATAGAAACTTGAAAAAAATATCTTACTAGTAACACTGCCAGTCACGAAGTTTGCTTCATAGAGAGCACCAGAAGAATCAAGCCAATACATCGACATCCCCCAATAAATGTCCTCTAGACGAAGGTAATCAAGCTTGCGAATGCAAGCAAATACTGGAATGTTTTCCATGTCGCATTTCTTGAAAGAGGACGTTCGCCAAATGTATGTGGGATTATTTTTTTCTTTTGTCCAACAGGATACTCCAAGCTTGGAGGTAACCAAGGTACGTACATCAGTGTTGTGACGCCTTACGTCGTAAATATTAGAAAGAAAACCTATGTATACATCCGGCTGCGAAAAAAATCAGGCAGTACACGCAACAAATAGGCATGCCACTTTGTCGGGTTTGTACTTCAGGGACGCCTTGCATACCAGGCCCAGTTTCACTATCTCACAAAATGAGAACGGGTACATTTTGAAAGCAATAATCATTAAACTATGCGCGCATTACTGGGCGGCTGCGCATGACGCTGGTTCCGATTTTACAAGGAGATAACCAATTCAACTTCCCTGGTCAGCTGGTACATCAACGGCTTTCTACTCGCGCACTAAGACTGTCTACATTATCCACCTTTTTAGCGTTAGGTCCATCCATAGTACGCGCAGTACCTGTTCCCATTGTTACGAAAGTACTCTTTCGTGGCACCGGATAAATCTCACCGATAACAAGCCGGTTATCCGTCATCATCGCTGGATTCGTCCAAAAACAGCAGCTCTTATCTCTTGTCTAAATCGCAGCGATGACGCACCAAGCATCTTTGTAGAATATTTTGATGCCGGTATCAATAATGACATAATTCACACAGCACTCGTACGCACAAAATTGCCACAAGCAGGTAATGCGTGCATGTATGTAGCTGACCCTCAACGACCACACATCTCGCTGAACTTGCCGCTATACGGGATAGCCTTCAACACATTGATGTATTTTGTTCACCGGAGCGCTACTTCGGATTCGTAATTCGCACAGACTTCACGGAAACGGTTCATGCTATTCGTCGCTTAGCCCGATTCACACTGTTTTCAGATGCTTCCCATAAGACAGCGCGAAAGGTCACTGGAATGATATGCATCGAATTGGTTCAACGTGTCGCATTCTCTGGTCAGTTAGAGGCGGATTCTACCATTCGCTCAACTCTCATGGTTTCACCCGTTGCCACAGTGCTCCGAAGATAACCGCAGAAAACAGCTACGCCTAAAGGAATATATCCGACACCTCCCACAAACATGGAAACATATGTGCGTTCCCGACCTCTCTCATGGGGGCCCAATTACCACTTACTCCTTTCATCCTCTCGCTATCTTTCAGTCCCATTCCCCATCCCCGCACCGACCTGTTGAGGTGTCGTCCATAGGACAGACAGTTACGGGTCGGTGCTTTTCTCTTCATTTCCCCTTACATAACCACTCGTGTGTTCCCGACCTCCCTGGTGGCCTTGCTCGCTCAGACGACGTGGCACTTACATCGACCATGACCATCCACTCGCCGCAACACTACCACGCATCGTATGAAACATGCTCCTTTTGTGACACTTCTATCGCGGCAGTGGTGTGACAAACTTTATCTGGCCGTCCCCGGCCATGCAGCGAGCAGCGGCGCGTCCCGGTCGCAGTCCACATTTGAAAGTGTGATATATCGACCATTTCACCGGCCCTTATTAGACTCTCTGCACCATTTCGGCTCCCTTATTTACGTGTGACGCGCCTCCTGTGCTAATATGTAAATATGGCATACGTAAGCGCTGTCTCTGTAATAGAAAATGCATACTTCAACAAGCGAGCGTGATCGCCTAAGCGAAATAACTCTCCACTGTGCGGCCGATTGGTACCGGAGTAGACGCGCTCAGAGTTGAAGTTTTTCCAGTCTGCTGTGTAATTCTAGTCCGCTTCGCTTTCTGTACTCTTGTGCAGATGTGCGCTTATGTACTGTGCATATGAGAAGAGTATTGAAATAAAAACGTATATATAAAGCACCGCTGCAGAAAACTATAACTTCACTAATTTGAGGAAATTGCACAGCTACTATATCGAATAATAATAATAATATCTAATAATAATAACGTCTCAAAACCACGATATGATTATGAGAGACGCCGTAGTGGAGGGCTCCGGAAATTTCGACCACCTGGGGTTCTTTAACGTGCACCTAAATCTAAGTACACGGGCCTCAAACATTTTCGCCTCCATCGAAAATGCAGCCGCCGCGGCCGGGATTCGATCCCGCGACCTTCGGGTCAGCAGTCGAGCGCCATAACCACTGGACCACCGTGGCGGGGCTGCTACTATATCGAAAATCAAATTGTATCGTCAGATGAATTTTTTTGAGCCATAAAAAGGCGCCAAAAGAACGGATGCGTTCAACGCAGCTGTGATGTTCCTGTACCTGCACTCCGTGAGGTCACATTTAGCGAAGGCGTTTGCTAGTGCGTGATTACTGTGTGTTTTGAAGAGGCAAGTAAAAATCACGCCATATCCACGAAGTGAATGATGATGAGGGGGCCAAGCTTCGGAGGTAATCTGGTAAACCGTCAATCCCCGTAAATTTCGCCCACTCGATCGTCATACAAAGACCTGACACACAAAAGCGGGGGTCCTCATATATGTTGTTAAGCTCAGGGGAACGTTTGTTGTCGGCGTTGCCATTTTGCCTTTCGAGGACGAGAGCGCCTTCACGATCGTTTTCATCTATGGCAGAAAGAGAATGTGTGGTCTGGAACGCGCTTATACTTCATGGTCATCAGCGTTATGGTCATCGTTATCACGTGTAGTCGGTACATTCCGCTATGCTGGAACGCATTTATTCTTCGTGGTCATCAGTCTTCACCGTCATGGAACGCGCTTACCCTTCATGGTCATCAGCGTCATCGTCATCGTTATCACGTGTAGCGGGTACACTCCGCTATTGACCTCGAGGGCCACCACCGCAAACGCCGGCGCCACCGTCGGCGTGACGTGCTTGGTAGGATCACGTGGTTGGCTGCTTGTGGAGCACTGCCGCGTGCTACGAAAACGAGTTTCAAGTCCCACATGCGCTGCGGTCTGTTCAAATTCGGAAGTTTTCTCTCATTTTCTACGCAATTCAAACCATTGTAATAGAGTGGCTGCCTCCGAAGGCGACGAACATGGGGCTTTACCGCTCGGTGCCGCAGTGCCGCGCTTACGCAACGGAGCCCAGTGTCAGCCTGTACCGGTAACCGCGGGACAAGAAACTGTGTGAAGCATGGGTTGTAAAGCTAAGAACCGGCAAGTAGCCATCGGCTACGAGTCTTGTGTGCAACCAGCACTTCCTCGACGAAGACTTTCGTTACTGCGTCGGGCGTGCGATGTGCGATGGGCGTGTTGCGTAGGGCGTGCGATGTACGATGGCTCGCGCGCGCTTCCCGCCGGCAAATGAGGCTTATCTGCCACAGGATGGAAAAGGCGCTACGTTTCAGCACGTGCACTACCATCTCAGAACCCTCCCGTGTGAGCGCTTGATCGTCAGCCCCGCGCTCAGCGTCGACAAAATCGGCTGCAGATGCGCAAGTCATTGTTTAGATACGTTGAATTTAACTAAAAAACGCACAGGGTATCTGATGCATTCGCTAAAGATGACTACAAGGGTAAAGCCATCTTCTTCTTGTCAGTAAATATACTGATTCTCCCGCGCCCCCCTCCAAAAGCGTTCTGCACCTAACGTGGTGTTGCACGGCCTCCGTGACCGATCACGGAGGCAATGCAAAGCGACAATGAGGTGTGAATACGTCATCATGTGACGTCATAGTGACGCTACGTATTTTGGCGATCTGGGACGTGGTGATGACGTCATATGGTGACATCATCACGTGACATTTTTTTGCATCACTCGTGTTGACGCCGCTGACGGGCAATCTTCCTATTTGCTGAGGCATCTAAGGCTTTCGCCTCCATAAGCTACACTAGATTTGCTTTGCTTCATAAGGTACATAAGTTTTGCATTGCCTCCGTGAACGGCCCATCGATCATGGAGACAATGAAAAGGGGCCATGTCGTGTGAATACGTCATCATGTGACATCACGTTATGTCACGTCGTGGTGACGTCATAATGAAGTTACAAATTTAGAAGATCTGTCACGTCATCATATGGCGTTATCAAGGGACGATTATTTTTATTGCGATAACAATTATATGGACAGTCTCGGCTCATTTTTGCCGTCCTCGTTGCCGCCGTCATGCACCCTATATGTATATGTCTATATATATACATCAAAACGACAAAGAAAAACTTTCCGACGCGCGGAATCGAACGGGCGACCTCCCGCTTTCCAGCGCGCGGCGTTAGACTGTTAGGCCACGAACAGCACCGTCTTTCAGCCTGCTAACGGCAAGCTATTTATATACACCACTTACATCACCATGTTTTCTGAGTTACCACATAGATGGCGCGATGTCCAAGCGTGGCGCGCTTTAAAGGTCGTCGCCCCGTTCCTGCGAACGCCATTGCTCTTCGCCTTACAGGGCGTGGTCGCCTTCGTGCGCTTATCTCGAGGAAAGATGGGGGCGGCTGGCGGGGGAAGGGGGGCGGGGGGTTGTATGTCTTGTGCTTTTCCCGCGATGTCTGCGCTGAAGTAACAGAGCGTACGAAGGTCGCTTCGACGCTTCAGCGGCCGCGTTTGCGAGAGGCGCGCGCTGTTCAAACAGAAATAAGTAATGACTGGAACAGTTAGTTCGCGCTCGTCCTGTGTGTACCTGTTCGTTCGTTTCGTGCGTCCTGCTTTGTGTTTGAGCAGTGCGCTTCCAGTGTTGAGCTGTGACGCATGATAGTTCACGCTCGTACTGTGTGCGTTCTTTTCGTGCGTCGTTTGCGCTCGAGTGACGCGCTGGCAATTTCGAGCTGCTTTCCGTTCTTCGCGTTACATTTCAATTTATTGCTATCGCATTCATTGCTTCGCCGTTGCGGCGAAACTGTGACCTTTTTTTGCGTCACTCGTCTTGACGCCGCCGACGGTCACCCTTCCCGTTTGAAGGGGCATCTAAGGGTTTCGCCTTCATAAGCTACGAGAGGTTTGCTGGTAGACTGGCGAGAACCAAATGCTGCGGCTGTGTGCTGCATTTATGTTGGTAATAACATTTTACACAGGAAGCTGTTATGAGATCATTTCAGCGGCCATTTTTGCCGCCGTAGTTGTCCGCTGCCGCTGCCGCCGCCACCGTCGCCGGTGTCCGTAACCACTATCGCTCGAAAAAAGAAAAAAACGAAATAAGAAAAATATTCCAGGAGGGAACGACGTTCGAACCTGGGCCCTCTGCGTGGGTGCCCAGTATTCAACCTCTGAGCCATGCCGGTGCTTCAAACTGCTGTGCAAAAATGTCCTATACAGGCTTCATGTCGGGAAGGAACCACATTAACATATGCAATATCGCGTGGTAGAAGAGTAAAATAAGCACCAAGCGTCACACAACGCGAACTCTGTAACCAGGCGTCACACGATGCAAATTGCGCAACGAGTAGGTTGTTGAATGCTTCCAACCCATTACAAAGGACTCTGCCGTAATTCTTCATCGTCACCAGGCACAGCATCAACAAAGTGCGCCTAATGCCTTACATGCGTTTAGCTGATACCACGGCTCTCCGTAGATTGAAGAAAAATGGCATAGTGCCTGCTTCCCTATTTCTCAAACATTACAATGATTTATAGCGTAGTGGGTTCCTCGCAATTGCACTTGTATTGGTTGCCAAGGAAGCCCAAAAGCGCATGATCTATTTCCTCGGGGTCTCAGTAAAGTTCTTCGCCCCGTCCCTCGCTCTATCCCACATCAACGTATGTTATGAGCATGGCGGGAGAGGGAAATAGCAACCGGGCGATACCCAATGCAAATTACACAACTGGTGGGCCGTTTAAAGCTTCCAACCCATTACAAAGGGCTGAGACATAATTCTTCATCGTCATCAGTCGTCGGGTCAACAAAGCGCACATGCTGCCTTACAGACGTGAAGCTGGTGCGTCGCTTCCCCGCAGATTGACCAATAATGGCTTAGCAGGTGCTTCCCAACTTCACAAAAATTGTGATTTAAGTTGTAGTGGGTACCTCGCTTGTGTACTTGTATTAGTAGCCCCAAGAGAGCATACAACGGGCTCTAGAAACGCCGCTCTTTCAGCTTTTGCTGTGACTGTGCTGCGGTTTCAGCGCTGATCTATTCAGTCGAGCTTGCGTTCCCCTGACGCAAATATAATGGGCTAAAATGCCCAAATTTATTTGTGCCACTCTCAAACTCACGTTGGGCCTCTCCAACCCCATTTATTTTCTTGGAGCTTCATTTATTTACGTGGGAAAGATGCCACCCTGTTGGCGTTAGACACGACACTGCTGCCAAAATTGCTGGGGTACTCGCCAAATAATTACTATCCTGTTTTTCGGCTGCTGGTTGCTGCAATAACTTCTGTTTTATTTACCGCTATTTCAAGTTCATGTGGGTCCTAGTTCAAAGCCGACGTTTGCAGAACAAGTCCGGCAAACGTCACTGTATTTTCTTTCTTTTCCTTGCCGTTACATGCTAGTACATGCTTGGTCTCGTAGACTGCTTCTCCTTCCACCAGCAATCCCGAAGTGATGAATCTTTGGTCTATGAATTTGTTGATGACAGAGAGCGGCATGTTCACTGGAATGCAAATGGATCGATGATTAAGGAGCAATAAAAAAGGCGTTGCATTTGCTCACGTTTTGTGTGAGCACCGAACGAAACGAATGCACTGTATAAAGAAACAAAAGCAGCGGCATTTGCCCGCTAAGAACGATCAATACGCAGTGCGAGACAACTTGTCAAATGACATTGAAACGTACACGAATTTAGACGAAAAAAAAAAAACACTGAATCGTCGGGATGGCACATCACAAAGTTGCCATGCGTACCGAAGCCGTAGTTGTAACGAAATTGTTTTTGAACTGCTCTGATAGTGTCCGCGCAACAGTAGTTGTTTGTGTACTCACAAATACTCATATTTTGCGGCCTAAAGCTCACAGCGCGGTGCCAAGACGCGCTCGTAGCAAAAGCGAAACAATCAGTACGAACATACATGCAGACGCTCATACATGTAGAGGCACCGTCAGTCGTCGTGAACCCGTAAGAATCGCTAGCTCGAGGCCTCTTTCTGTTATGCTCCCTTTGGTTATACAGGCAGTCTACTCTAACGAGATGTTTCACATAGTGTGCACTCAGCGAATGACTACCCTTCACGCAAGAGGCCGGTTCAGGGTTCTCCAACGCGGTGACCGTGTGAAGCGGGTGCTCGGTTTTCTGCAAAGAGACAGCGACTGTAGACTATCTTGTACTTTCAGTTCGTCGACAAGGATTATTTTGACAGTAAAGAACACTGTTCTTTTCGAAAGTACTTACAGAAATGCCCTGGAGGGCTTCCGCGAGGTTTTTTTGTAGAGCGCCGACAGCAAAACCGTCGGGGAGCGCGTCGGCGGTATCCTACCTAGCACGCAATCGAGGCGCGTCCGATAGAGGGCGACTGCGCAACTCCTCGCGGCCAATACTGGAACGCGCTTATTCTTCATGGTCATCAGTCCTCATCGTCATGGAACGCGCTTATACTTCATGGTCATCAGCGTCATCATCATCGTTACCACGTGTAGTGGAACATTCCACTATACTGGAACGCGCTTATTCTTCGTCGTCATCAGTCGTCATCGTCATCTTTATCACATGGAGTGTATGCATCCCACTATCCGTGGCTACCTACTACTACATACTACAAAGGAGGGACAGGCCCACACCCTGAGGAGCTTCGCCCCTAAATGTTGGTAGCCTCGCGGAATAACGTAGGCGTCTAATCTACGAACAGACATTTCGAAATTTTATGCCACAACGACGTAGCCTGACACAGCGCCTCCCAATACGCTGTAATACACTGGGACACACAGTACAGCGTTTCCAGTGCCACCCAGCGGGCTTCAAGGCACTGGGAGGCACCGGAAACGCGACTTTTTCCGATAGGTTGGTCCGCGGGCAAAATGCCTCAGCATTCTCAAATCGCCATTGTACATTCCAAATATTATCCCATGCTCGTCTATCTTCCTGAATGTATTCGGCGATTCCAGTGCTTGAGCAATATCAGCGAAATATCCGAAAATACCCAATAATATTATAAAATACTCGGGTGTCGACTGCACCAAGCGTGAAAACACGCTCGGTGGTAGCGTACAATAATTTCGCCACTCAAACCTAGTAAGAATATATAAAAAAGGAGTGCGCATGCAAATATAAGCATACTAAGAACCATCGGATTTGACGGCACGCAACCTGCCTGCGTTCATTAAAACACCTCGCTGTTTTCCTTTGCTTTACATGGCTAGTAGGAGTAAAATTATTAGCCTTGACATAACTTTCGCGTCCGCAGTAGAGCGTTGTGTTGGTGAGTATCCATGATACAAGTATTTGATACTAAGTGATCAAGATCCCTCCAGCCATGTGTCCTCGTGATCACTGTTTGATTCTGCAAGGAAAATAGGGGTGCTGTTAAAGCGACTGATATCCAGGTTAGGCCACATATTCTTGGCACTTATGATGAGTCTTTGCAGCGAACATTACTCGCAAAAACTGTTCTCTTAGAAAAATATCTCTTCCTGCCAGATAATCTAGCGCAAATCACAAACAGAACATGTTCAGCAACATATACTGTAAATCTGCTTCACACTTAAGTGAAATTTGAGCAAAAAGAAGTTTCAGTTGTGAAAACTACCAGCGAATATACTTTCTTTCTGTATCTCAAACGTTTTGCAGCACACTATTGTTTTAAAAATTGTCATACAAAGAACTGCCCCTGGTAGACTAAAAATGAACTGGTGTTTTTATGCAAGTACAAAAGCAGAATGCCACACATATTTAAATCTGCATTGGTCATTATTTCTGTAATTATCCGCGACATGCTAACTTCAACGCAGGAACAAGTTCGGGTAGAAACTCGCCAATTCTTGGGCCACCACGAAGACCACCATCTCCAACGA
Organism: Rhipicephalus sanguineus; assembly: GCF_013339695.2. Classification (NCBI taxonomy): domain Eukaryota; kingdom Metazoa; phylum Arthropoda; class Arachnida; order Ixodida; family Ixodidae; genus Rhipicephalus; species Rhipicephalus sanguineus. The sequence goes on along the minus strand of NC_051183.1, from coordinate 84,983,115 downwards.
GCTCACCGCACCCATCTCCAACTGCACCCCGTGGAGGAAAGTATTACGTCTTTTTTCTATAATCTATGATAAGCTCGAAACAGTCAACCTGGAATCAGAGTAGTGGTGCTTGCAGTAACCTACTTATGGCGTGTAGTACGCCAATTGTTGCGTGGCATTTAATTGAACCGTACACATTACACAGACCCACATTAAAATATCTTCGATTGTGTTATCATTGAAGGAAATGTTTTTTTCTAGTGTTTTAATCATTTCGCTTCTTTTCTATCATGATGTATTTCACGGACACTTTATTGTTTGAAAACTGGCGGAAAATGAAAGAGTCCTGCGAATTTATTTCCCGTGGTATTGCCGTATAGCGCGATGCATTCCTTCTGGTTATGTTTTAGGCTCATGCTGCCGCGTAATCCATGTGTGAATGCGGCAAGAAGTGATGGGAACGTAAATGCCTCAAAAACGGGTATTCGTGAGGAGTACTGCTTTAAAGTTCGAGGCGATGACACAATGACGACAGACACTATGAATGTTTTCAAAAGAATCGTCCTAATCCTGAGCTTAGTAAGATACAAATTTATGTAAGAGAATGGTCACTCCATTCTCCTACATAGAATAACATGCGGCATGCGGTACCAGTTTTGACACGCGCAAAGGGGATACGAGTGCAACGAGAGCAAGGGCTTTGCCGCGGAAAGGGTCCCGTGAAGCGCCATTTTGATTCTGTAACCTCTATTTCTTTCAAAGCAGTTCATAGAGGCTCGTATATATCACTTGAAAACAGCAGTAATATTGACTTTCTGATTAATATTGGTTCTGCGGAATCCTGCAAGGTGGCGGAAGGGTTGGGAATGAGAAATTTACAACCACCCGTTCGTGGCAAATTTTCCTTTCTCAACCCTTCCGCCATCTTGAGGGATTCCGCATAACGGATTTGCAGTATTCTGTGTCCATGGCCTTCCAGTTCAATTAATCATTTATTCACAAAGTCCCCACAGGTTCCAGCAGAAGTATTTTGTGAGGGGGGAGTATACAATGTAAAATTTCAGATAAGTAGAATCATTAAAGCACTATTTTACATGTTATGGTAGATAAAGACTAGAAAATGACCATATATAGTTGTTAGCGAGAGCAAACTTGACATAAAACTAATGAACAGAATGCAGACATACTCATTTCTTAGGGTACATCACATAAATATAACATTTCTACAATAGTTAGCGAATAACGTTCATTATTTACCGAAGAGTTGACCTATTCGCCTGGCGCAGCGAATTGCTATCTTCCTGGTTAGCGACTGTCCCGGAAAGGCGTTGGTCCTACGTTTGGTCTCCGGACCCGAACAAATTTTCCTGCAAATAACAAGCTTTCTTTTTCAGAAGTCAGTAGGGATTACCTTGTGCCTTCGGGCTACAAACGGGTGGTTTTAAATTTCCTGGCCCAGGCGTGTTCTCTCTGTTCGAACACCCATCGACATCAGGCCTCGCACACATGGCGATGCTATCGCTTGCACCCTTCGTGCGACGGATATGGCCGGCTCGTTTCATCTCCCCTTCGGCCGCGTAGGTGCCCAGCACTTGTATGCTTTTACTCGCGCGTTCAACGTACGATGCACGGAGCGCTGAGCTTGGTCGTGCGGGTGCTGCCCGGTAACCCGCGCACCTGTTTACGCACCGGCGGATGATCACTTCGAGACGGCGTACGTCTCCTTTTTGCCACGGCTGGGCGGCAGTCACATAGTTGATGTCGCTCATGAAGAACGCGTGGAACAGTCTGCGGAGATTCTCCTCAGACAGCCCCCGCGCTTCTTAACTACTTGTTGTAAATGCGGTGTCAAACCACCACATGATGTGTGCGCTGTCATTGCGCATGCGCCAAGTTTCTGTTCCTTGTTTTCTGTCGCATCCTTTCCCTTTCCACTTTACTTATATATATGCGTGCAATAAACGCCTTTTGGTTGTTCTCGGCTGACACGGAATCATCAACGTCTCCGTCCTTTCATGACGGCAGCTAGGCTGCCTCCGCTATGCTACAGTGGCGACGAGCAAAGGAAACACCCGCGCGGTCAAGCAGGAACCCGAAGTTAAGCATCCAGTGACAACCGTACTGCTGACAACGATGGCCTCCTACATGCTTCCCAGCTTCGACGACGCCACAGATAAGTGGAAACCTTACCTCATCAAAGTGGAGGCTTATTTTGAAGCGAATGCTATTTCGGATTCCGCTAAGAAGAGGGCACTTCTAGTAGCTGCACTTAGCACCTCGACGATCCAAATCCTGATGGGGAAAATAGCACCTGCAAAGCCCAATGCCTTAAGTTATGATGAAGTAGTCAAGGTGTTAAATGACCACTACGACCCAAGGCGCAACGAAATTGCTGAAAGCTTCCAGTTTTTCAACCGCTGTCAGCAGGAGGGAGAAACCATTCAGGATTTCGTCGTCTCAATCCGACGCATTGCAGACAATTAAAGTGGAAGCGCGTCGCAAACTGCCATCGCGATCAAGCATGGAGTGCTCAGAGCGATTGGAGTGTGGAAGGTGTGGCAGTTCTAGACATGATGGCAACAGCTGCAGATGGAAGAATGCACGATGTTACGCTTGCGGCCTGAGGGGTCACCTCGCTAAAATGTGTCGCAGCCGCATTGGCAAAGATGTTGCCGCCCCTCGGCGACTACCTCACGCGAAAGCTTTGGCGGTAGAAGAGGCTTCGTCAGAAGAGGACAGCAGTGGTAGTGCTCAAATTTGGACGTTAGCGTCAGCACGAAAGAATTCTCTTGCGCCGCCAATAAGACGAACGTTCAGTTGGGGAGGCGTGAACTTGTCCATGGAAGTCGATACAGGTTCACCGGTTTGCGTCATATCACGGCAGCTTTTTGAAAATCACCGCAAATGCTGGCCAAAGTTGAAGCCTTCGCACGTAAAGTTATCATGCTACAGTGGAAGGTTGCCGGTGATGGGTGAACTGCAACTTTGTGTCAGATACCGCGATACTTCTGTTGACTGTTCCCTTGTGGTTCTAGACTGCCCCGGACCAAGCTTGTGCGGCCGAGACCTACTAATCCTCCTGGAACAAGCTGGCGCTCCGGTAGTGAGAGTCGCACACGAAGACGAGGCGACGGCTTTTCGAGCGAAGCACCACAGCGTCAACGCCCTACGCCACACCTACGAGGATGTTTTTTCGGAAACCTTGGGCTTGATCAAAGGACCACCAGCCAGCCTCCTGCTGAAGGACGACGCGGTCCCCAAATTCTGTAAGGCGAGACCTATTCCATATGCTTTACGTGACAAGGTATCGCAAGAACTTGACAGGTTAGTGTCGTTAGGTATAATATCACCAGTCAAGCATTCTAACTGGGCGACGCCCATTGTGCCCGTTCTGAAGAAGGACGGCTCGGTCAGAATATGCGGAGACTTTAAAGCTACTCTCAATCCCGCTTGTGCCACGGAACAGTACCCGCTTCCAGTAATTCAAGATATCTTTGCGTCATTAGGAGGTGGCCAGTTGTTCAGTACGCTCGACTTGCGGGACGCATATAACCAGGTGGCTCTGGACGAGGATTCCCGGAAGCTCTGCGTTATAAATACCCATAAAGGCCTTTTTTGCTACAATAGGCTTCCTTTCGGCATTTCTTCCGCGCCAGCAATATTTCAAAGAAAAATAGATACAATACTGGCTGGCCTACCTGGCGTTCAGGCTTACTTGGATGACGTTCTGGTCTCTGAAACGGTTGGCGATGGCGGAGCACGGTTGCAAAATGTGTTAGAACGGTTCAGAGAACATGGCGTGAAGCTCAGGTACGATAAGTGCAAATTTAGCCAACCATCGGTCACTTATCTTGGGCATCGCATTGATCAAGCCGGCCTTCACCCAACTGAGAAGAATGTAGATGCTATCGTAAATGCACCTAGTCCCGAAAACCTAAACGAGCTGCGTTCGTTTCTTGGGATGATAACATTTTATTCAAAGTTTTTGCCGAACATGTCAGATACGTTGTTTCCATTGTACCAGTTGTTGGAAAAAAACGCGCGGTGGCAGTGGAAGTCATCCCAGGAATCTGCATTTCGCAAGGCAAAGCAGTGTCTTAAAGATGCCGAGGTACTGGTGCATTTTGAGCCATCAAGACAACTGAAGTTGGAATGCGACGCATCCGCTCGTGGGATAGGCGCCGTTCTTTTTCACACAATTGGAGGCACTAACAGGCCAGTCGGATTCCGGTCAAGAACCCTGACAAAAGCCGAAATAAATTATTCTCAATTAGAACGAGAAGCACTGGCACTTGTTTTTGGAGTTACTAAATTCCGGGATTATCTCCTAGGTCGAGAGTTCGTCCTGGTTACCGACCACCAGCCACTACTGGGACTGCTGAGACCCGACCGCCAGACGCCTGCAATGGCCGCAGCTCGCATCCAACGGTGGGCCCTCTACCTGGGAGGTTACCGTTACAAGCTTGAATATGCCCCAGGAAGGCAGCTACTGAATGCGGATGCTCTGAGCAGACTGCCGCTGCGGTGCCAAGATGCCGCCACGGAACCTGAACCCGAAGAGTATGTATTTTCTTTGAAATGCCTGGATGAAGGGATAGTCACAACGCGCGAGCTGAAGGAGCTGACAGCCAATGACTCGATCTTATCCCGTGTAAAACAAAACGTGTTGAACGGTTGGCCGAAAGGTGCAGTACGTCTTGACCCTGCCTTAGTGCCTTTTGTGGATCGCCAGTTGGAGCTATCTCTGGCACACGAACTTGTCTATTGGGGACATCGTGTCGTCATACCTGCCGCAGTGCGGAAGCGGTTGTTACAACTACTGCATGAGACTCATCAAGGCTCCTCGGCAATGAAAACAGTGGCGCGATCGTTGTTTTGGTGGCCAGGAATAGACCGCGACATAGAGTTAACAGCAGCGCAATGCACTAATTGCATTGACAATTTGCCTATGCCTCCAGCGGCCCCGCCTTTAAACTGGCCACAAACACAAGAGAGATGGTCGCGTGTTCACGTCGACTTTGCAGGGCCGATAGAAGGTAAAATGGTCCTCGTAGTAGTGGATTCTCACACGAAATGGGTGGAAGCGGTGCCATTGAACCAGGCTACTTCGGCAACCACGATTAACTGTCTGCGTGACATATTTAGCCGTTTTGGTGTACCAAGAACACTAGTGTCTGATAATGGAACACAGTTCACCAGTAACGAGTTTGCAATGTTTGCTGACAGAAACAACATTACGCATCTAAGAACCGCCCCTTTTCATCCGCAGTCAAATGGAGCTGCCTAGAGGGCAGTCAGGACAATCAAGGACGGTCTTCGGAAGATGAAAGGCGGGAAGCTCCAGCATAACCTAATGCGTTTGCTGCTCAATTACAGAAGGACCCCACAGAAAGCCGGACTATCGCCATCGGAAATGCTGCTGGGGTACCAGATACGGTCACGCCTGGACACGTGCTTCCCTGCGACGACTGCGCCCAATTCTAAAAAGGAAAGCGACGATTTGTTACCACCAACGAACTGTGATGTGCATGTCCGCAACTACGGGTCCAACGGTAGATGGATGCCAGGACGTGTAACAGCTACATCGGGAGGACGGATGGTCACAGTGGAGACACCTCAAGCAATCGTGCGGCGTCACATAGATCAAGTGCGTACTCGTAGGGGATTTTCGCAAGACGAACCACTGTGGACCCATCCAGGTGATATCAGCAAAGGCAATACACCAAGCACAACGCCACTCGACCCACCGCCACCCGCGAACCCCGATGAAGCTGTGGAAGCGTCACCCCAAGAAACTCTCCCAGTCACCGACCAGCCTGAGCGTGCTGCAGTCCCAACACCCCTGGCAGCTACGACGGATCAAGAAACCGCACAACCGCTCCGGCGCTCCACAAGAACACGCAAGCCAGTGCATCGTTTTAAATGTTGTAAATGCGGTGTCAAACCACCACGTGATGTGTGCGCTGTCATTGCGCATGCGCCAAGTTTCTGTTCCTTGTTTTCTGTCGCATCCTTTCCCTTTCCACTTTACTTATATATATATGCGTGCAATAAACGCCTTTTGGTTGTTCTCGGCTGACACGGAATCATCAACGTCTCCGTCCTTTCATGACGGCAGCTAGGCTGCCTCCGCTATGCTACACTACTCTATTAATTAATTTAGCCATTGCTTCGGCCATCTTGGAAGTGTGATGGATACTGCTGTCGTTATGGGCGTTGGCCTGAATAACCATGCCTAGAATGCGAGCTTAGTCCACCGTGAGGCTCGGTGTATCGTCCGCCGTCAGGACATTGATCTCCGCGTATGCGTCTCTGCGCGCCTTGTATTTCGGGCGGTAGAGTAGTAATTCTGTATCCGCTTCTGATAGCGCGAGATTGGCCTGCCATAAGAACATTTCTACTGTGTTTACCGCTTCTTGCAATCGCTCCTCGATGTGGCCGTCGTTGCCTCTCGTACACCAGACGGTGATGTCGTCTGCGTAGAAGGCGTGACTGATACCGTCGATCTGTGAGAGTTGTCGCGACAGAGCGCGCACGGAGAGGTTGAACAGGAACGGCCCCTTAGGGTGTGCCCGTCGGTCCCATGTTGAACTGCTTTGGGCCCGTTGAGCCGAGTTGGATTGTAGCTGTGCTGCCGCGTAGGAACGAGCTAAGGTAGTTGTGGAAACGCGTATGTAATCCTTCCTCGCGAATCGAGTCAGAGATGTGAGAATGGTTTAGGCGGTCGCATGCCCTCTCGAGGTCGAGCGCTAGGATTTCTCCAGTGTCTCTGGTGATCTTATCCATGAGGTCGTAGTTGAGCATCAGCAATATGTGCTGCGTGGACATGGACGGGCGAGAGCAAATTTGGTTGATCGGCAGAATCTGCCGCTCCTCTACGAATTTCGTGACTCGCTCGAGGATTACATGTTCGGCCACCTTACCCACGCAGGAAGTGAGCGAGATGGGACGAAGTGAGCCTAGTGCTAAGGGTCTACCCGGCTTAGGGATAAGTATGACGGTTGCCTCACGCCATTCAGGCGGGACGTTACCTGTCTCCTAGATTTTGTCAATATGTTCGGTGAGAAGGTATATGTCCTTGTTGGCGATATTTTAAGGAAGTTTATTCTGTATGCCGTCGGGGTCCGGGGCCGAGCGGCAGTTGAGTTTGGAGAGGACCGCCTTAACCTCGGCGCAAGTGAAGGGGGATCCTAGTGGATCCTCCTCCGTAGCGTCAGGGGCAGGCGGGTAATCGGGTGGGGAGCTAACTTCGGTACATAGGTAACCCGCAGCTAGCTCGTCAGTGATCTGAGTGTCGGTCTTACCCGAGAATTTGAGTTTGTGGATTAGTCTGTCTGTCGTGACTTGTTGGGATGCTTTAGACGATTTGTCCCCTAGTAAGTGTTTCAACTGATTCCATTTGGCCGCGTTTCTCATTTGACCATCAACTTCGTCCCAGTGCTGACGCTCTATGTTGCGGCAATGTTTCTCGATTTGACGATTGAATTCAGCTATCTTTTTACGAAGGTTACGATTGAGCTTTTGAGTGCGCCATTTCGCGTGCAGTGATTTCTTTGCTTCGAGTAGGTGAGCTAGACGGCTATTCATGCGCTCGACCTCCAGTGCGGTTTCAACGTCCTAAGTCGAATTTGCAACGTCCTCTTTAGGTCGTGAGAGGAGTGCTGGTAGAGTTTCGTAATGAGTGTCGTCGCGTTTCCTGTGCGTTTGGAAATGATCCCCGTCCGTTATGCGAAACTGTCTGAGTTTGTTTGTTGAAACGTCTACGATCGTCTGTATAATGTAATGATCACTGCCCAGATTCTCACCTAGGTTAGTTCACGTGGGTTGTCCGGCGAGCCTAACCATCGTGAGGTCCAGGGCGCTATCGCGCGTAATCGAGATACCTACACGTGTGGTTGAAGTGGGATCTGTAAGGATGGTGAGTCTATGTGTGTGCATTTGCGATATCAGGGCAGCGCCCTTACGGGAAGAGCCGCGGCACCCAGTCTGGATGCGTGGCGTTAATGTCTCCCGTGATTATGAGCAGGTGGTCCCCTGCAATTTTGCTCGCTCGGTGAAAGAAGACCTAAATTGTGGTTGGCGTGTTTTTTGGTGTACTATATACGTTTGTTGGGTGTGGCACTTCCTCCGGGACAGGTGCCACTTTTGACTCATATGACGTCATGCAATAATGGCATGACTGCTTCAATTTTTTTCAAATATGAAATGTCACGATGCCGTGACACGAAGTAAAACGTGACTTCATTACAAGGGCATATGCTGACTTCAGTACATGACGATATTAGTCGTGTAGGTCACGTGAGTTTCCATACGAATTCCTTCGCCTGCGGTATTCTGCTCAGGGATTCACGCAACGAGACACTTAGGGTTGTCGCCTTGAATGCGTACACAAGCGCCTGCTGGGGTTACGTGCTAAAACTACAATATTATCGTGAGGCACGCCCTAGTCGGGAACTCTGGGCAAATTTTAACGATCTGGCGTTGTGTTGCGCGCATATAAATCTAAGCTCACATTTTGACCGAAATGTAGACGCATTGAATGAGATTCGAATCCTAGGCTTCGCGCTTAGAGTCTTCAAGCGCTTCGAGCATAACAGCGCCCTGCCTTCCTCTGCATTATGAATATGAAATCATCGCAAAGTATCAGGTTAATTTCTCCAATTTCTACACGGCGTACACACGCAGTGCCTAGCCTCTAATTCTTGATGCGAATTAAATTGCACCTGAACATTACGGCATTTCCTCTTACGAAAAGCTTTATCAGTCTATTAAATAAGCAGTATGTGTAGGTCTTGCACGTCTTGTACGTGCCAGTCTTGTAGTACATGGCTTCGATTCAAGATAATGTAGCTTCCTGATTTCCATTTTCAGATGAAACCCTTTAATGTCTATGTTGGCGCTGTCATTCGAAATACTTGAGCGACACTTTGCGAAAGCGTAAGGTCTCGCAAATGCGACCTAAGGTCTCATAAGGTCTCGCAAGGCGCCATCCAAAAAATCACCTGAACTTCTCCGAACGAGTGACGGCCAGTTATCGTCTAACATCATCATGACGTCACAAACTGCAAAAAATGAGAACGCGATCATAACGTTATCGTGACGTCAGTCAATGAAGTCTGCATGATGTCATACGCCCTACTTGTCTGTTATCCTCCTATATGTACCCTGTAAATATTGCTAGGTACCCGTGGCATCGCGGTCAACAAGACGAAAAAAAGGACGACTAATCATAGACTGGTGCGAGGTGTTCGTATCGGCAGCGCTGCTCGCCTCACCAGTTGTAAATACATATATACGTATCCCTTCAAGTCCGTTTCTTCCGAGTATGTCTCTTCCCGTAACATATTTCGTGGAGGTGCTGGATATAGGGGTCGGAAGGAGCGGCCACCGTGAAAACATCCACTGCGTTGTCTTCCAAGGTGCAAAGCAATGCCAAAGAGATGCCTTGCGGCAGCACTGGTGCTGTCAAACTAAAATTGATAGCTGGAAGACACGTGGAGTTCCCTGCAACAGCCAGAACAGTGTGTGGTAATGCGAAGCTGCAGCTGATGAGGACATTGGTGATAGGCGTCAGTACATAGTCGCCATCGGTAACTAGTAGTGTTGATACGAACTCAACGTAGGTCAGTGTTTCTCAAACTATGCTCTTACTTCCGACGTTTCGTGCAAAACTTTGCGGACATAGCGAGACCTCTTATGCTGCTGCTAACACAAGAGTTCCCGTTGTCATGGGGCTCAGAAGAGGCCTCTGTGTTCACGAATATTATCGCCCTCCACACTTCCTCCGATTTTGGCACGCTTTGACCCTGCTGCCCATTCTGAAGTCCGCACGGATGCAAGTGGCCATAACATCAGCGCAGTGGTGGCTCCAACTCAATGGGGCCATGAATAGGTTACCGTATACTCAAGCCGCCTCCTATCCGCCCCTGAACGCAATGACTCCATCACAGAGTGCGAGTGCTTGGCTCTCTTTGGGCGGTCACGAAATTGTAGCCATACCTATACCGACGCCCATTTTCGGTAGTTGCCGACCACCACCCGTTCTGCTGGCTGGACTCTCTTACAGATTTCTCAGGGCGCCTTGGTTGCTAGTCTTCGCGCCTGAAACAATTTTCTTACTCCGTCGTGCGCAACTCTGACTGCCTGCACCACGATGCCGATTGCCTCTCCAGGTACCCTGTCCACGATCCTGACGCCACCTACGCGAACACAGTGCTCTCTATCTCCCCAATGCCCGTCTTCATTCACATTGGGCAAGAACAGAAACAGGATCCACCGCTGCTTGACGTCATTAGCCGCACAAAATCTCCCTCAAACGATGCCTCCATCCATAATTTTGTATTTCAAAAGGGTGTCCTATAACGCCACAATTTCCGACCTGACGGGCCTAACCTTCTTGTCGTGCTTAAGCATTCATGACGCAGTGTCCCCGCTGAACTTCACGATGCGCCCACAGCTGGACATCTTGGCGTATCTAGCATGTACGAGCGCCTACAGCACTGTTTTTTCAGGCCAGGCCTTGCTCGCTCGGTACGCCAATACATCACTATATGTGAGTTTTGTCAAGGTGGCAAAACACTGGTCGCGACAACCGCTGCCCATCTTCAACCAATGGACATACCCCAGGAACTGTCTCACCGCGTTAGGTGGACCTGCTTGGTCCGTTACCCGCATCAACAATGGGAATCAGGTGGATAGCCGTGGCTACTGATTACGCTACACGCTACGCTATTACGTGATGTTTAAAGACGATCTGTGCAACTGACGTTGCTGACTTTCTGTTACGGGACGTTGTATTGGTTCACAGTGCCCAAAGACAGCTGCTAACAGAAAGAAGCTGCAAATT